>NC_028643.1:6506852-6508860 GCF_001406875.1 Solanum pennellii | reverse complement strand
TATATATATATATATATATATTCAAATGATAAAATACAAAAATCAAATAAATATCCTTGACTAGAAGCATACATTAGCTTTCTCTATATTTCTACAACTATGTAGGAAAAAATAACAACTTTTTTTTGTAAAAATTGTAAATTACCATTAACCAACAAAGAACATTACATAAGGTCACTTATCATCTTAGCCACCTTCTAGAAAGAGTATTAAGATGCATAGGTTTTCAACTACCCAAAAATAACCAAAAAAATAAAAATAAAATTTAAGTAACTTGGTTATCAACCTTTAACTGTTGCTAGTTTTCCTAGATCCTTTATAATCCCTCCATAACTTTTTTTTAATCTGTATTTGTAACGATTCTTTTGGTCGTTTTGAGTACTAGAGCTTTTTATTTCATAAATATTTTTTTTGATAGATTTTAAATGGGTGTTTTGGACTATTCATAATTATAATTATGAAATTAGTGGGGTAGTTTTAATAATTTACTTAGATGGTAGTTAAAGAAAATAACATTAAAATTAATAGTGAACCACTTTTATTATATTTATAATAATGAATAAGGAGGGTTTATTAATTTTTGAGGCATTAGATAAAAAGAAAAAAAAAAGGGAGTTCGGGCAGTTGTGCATAAGCCGCACAGGAGGAAGGACAAATCAGGTATGAATTAAATTTGGAAAATTTTGTTTTAGGTAAAGATCACATGTTGTAGGTTTATAATTAAGGGAGTATTTCATGTTGGATTATGTGAAACATAGGTTATTAAATTTGCAGGTTATTAAATTTGGTGGGTTTAATTGCATGTAATAATGGCGTAGTGATTGACGGAAGAATAACAAACAATTGGAAGGTTTTAAATTCTTGTACATAATTATTGATTGGAAAATTGAGGCTAAGTATTATGAGCAGTAAGAGATTAAGGTGAGGTAAATAAATTTGATATTCATATGATGAAATTGGGAATATTTGCATATGGGTGTTTTAAATTATATTATATTTTTGTTTTGGTTTTCCCTGTTAGGAGTTAGTGAACATAGACGTAACCTTAAATTTCCAATTCTTTCTATAGTTATTTCGTTATGAGTCAACCTTTAAAATATTGAGTAAAGTAATAAAATATTAGGTGTATCGGGTTATTTAAATTCCACTAAAGTTATGCTAATTGGAGGAATTAAGACTTACCCTTAGGTTTAAATTTTAGAAAAGAAGATTATAAGTTAGATGTGTTGTTGGGTTTAGGATGCACATAAAATAATGTAAGTGTTTATAGACTCGTTAACTTATAAATATGCATATATACTTGATAGATTGGAAAGATTCGGAAGCAATAAGGAAAGGAAAAGTGTTGGAGAAGTAGTTGCTTGACTCGGTTCTTCGGTGGAGGTAGGTTATGGTTTAATTCTATTTGATAGATAAACTCTAAATAGCGATTGATATGTATTGAGTGATATTGTAAAGTCTCCTATGTACTTGATTGTGTGGTTGTATGTTTTGATTGTGTGGTTTGTGGTTGACCTAAAATTATGAGACTGTTGAAGTTCTAATCTTGAACCCTCTCTATTAAAATGACGCCTTGAATAAAGAAGGCTTGATGAAATAAAATAATGAGATAATTGGATCGGAGTGTCACGTTCCGACACGATATTATGGGATCGGAGTGTCACGTTCCGACACGGTATATGGGATCGGAGTGTCACGTTCCGACACGATAACATTAAAGGAAAGGAATCTTGAATTAACTTAATATACTCAAACTCAAAGAACCTATTTCCCAAATGAGTATGGTGTGGAGGCATGAGTCCTCATAGGTGTGCTTGATGTTGTGATTGATGGGGTACCTATTATGGTGTTGTTGTCAATGGTTCATGTGTTTGTTGTTTACCACCTGTTAAGTATCGTAGTTGATTTTATATTATTATTCAATGTATATTGGTTTCTATTTTGAGTTGGCCGATGATACCTACTCAGTACGTGTTCATTGTACTGACCCCTACTTGTATTTTCTTCT
>NC_028643.1:6466613-6505590 GCF_001406875.1 Solanum pennellii | reverse complement strand
TTAAGTCTATCAATGGTTTCAATCTTTAAAAAATTAACATTTAATTTTTATTAAATTCAATTTTTTCTATATAAAGAATTCTTCGAGTATTTAGAATCCCCAACACTTCAATATTATTTTATATCTTTTTAAAATAATCATTTTGTTAAATAGTTAACTTTTGTTAATTTCAGGGACCAAAATTGTACACTTTAAATAATTGAAATTAAATATACATAGTCAAATAATACACATTTTTATTGTAGAATATTTTTCATCACATGAAACACGAATTATGGAGAAGCTAAGAGGTCCCTCTTGGTCATCCTATAATTCTTCTAATTTTATGTTTTTATATAATTGATTGATGATAGCATAAGGATGATCCAACTTGTTTTTTTATAATAAGAGAATATTATTATTATTATTATAAATTATTGTTTTATAAAACATGCTAGTATTATTATTGTTATTATAGTTTTTTGTATTTGCCAAACTTGTCTATATAAACTCTAGGATTTTATATCCATGCACCAAGCAAATATCAATAGCAAGAGCATATCAATTGTACCTCTCTTGAAGACATGAAATCACTTTTTGCTCTCATACTCCTCCTTGGTAAGTTAAATTCTATATCATGCACAAAATATTTAAACAATTAGCTTATTTAATAGTAATTGTACCTAACTCTATTTAATGTTGGTTATCGAAGAAATTCTATTTCTATTGGAAATAGATGTTTTTTCATCTCAAATCAATGAGAATATTTTTTTGTGTTATAAAATATGGTTTTCTTCATCTATTTTTCATCAAATCGATTTGCTGGAAAAACACATGGTGAGAAACAAATTCACACTGAAAGAGTTGAAAACTTTTTAATTTTTGCATGTGAAAACATTATTATTATTATTATTATTATTATTATTTCACCGATTCAATCGAAATATAAGTGAAAATGGCCACTGAATATTTTTCACCAAAAAATTTTGAGAGAAAAATAGTGAGTTTTTTGCACCGTATCTAAAGCAATAATATATTCAACGTAATCCAACAATTAGTTGGATCTAGAGATGATAACATGTGGGTAGATCTTATCTTTACTTTGAAAGGTTAAGATGTTTTGTTCGGTACTTTGTCGACTCAAGAAAATAACAGAAGTGAACAAATGAAAATAAAATTACCTAATATCTAAAAAAAAAGGTATATCAACGATGCATAAAACATGAACTACTCTATTTAATATATGGGAAAAAGGCATACACCTAAATTTTGTCATCTAGAATTGATATATCTCTCGTTGTGAAAGTGGTTCATGTAAACACCTACTACTATACAAATGGTCCACATATATCCTTTTCCTTCTATGAAAGTGAAAATTTTAATTTAATTTTTTAATTATTTTTTTAAATAATATAATCCCGCATATGTTAATTCCCCTCACACATATTTGTTTTGACTTTTTTTTTGTTCCAGTGACTATTTTAGGTTTAGTATTTTTATGATCAAATTTATTTATGTTCACTCATTTTTTGTAAAATTTATTCTAGATGACCCAATTTTTTCAAATACAAAAAACTAAAGAAACAATATAGTCGAAAAAATAGTTTTAAATTATAATATAGACAAAAAAAATCAATATAAATTTTTTTTCTCTTTACACTAAAGAATGAAAGAAAAAAATAAAATAAGAATAAGAAACTCAAATAATGATAACGAAAAAAGTTATAACCGATTTATGCATAAAAAAATTAAAATATACCTTAAACTTTTATATAAAGATCATATACACCCTACATGATTTTTTTTTCTAAAAAAAAATAAAAGTCAAAAAATATAAATTTAAAACTAATTTTTTTCAAAAATATAAATATTCTACCTAAAAAGAATCTGTGCATATCCATACTAAATGTTTATGTATATTTGTATACTAGATACAATACTCTGTGCTTGCACATGTTTAATATATTTTATCTGATGTGTCTTAATTCCTGTGGCACACGCATAAAATTAGGAAAGTCAAACTAAAATTTTACATAACTTTTAAAAATTCCAAGTTGTTAATTATTGCAAATCATAACACTGTTTATATACTTTTCAACCAATATGTGTTATTCCCTCTATTCCAATTCCTGTTGCACAAAAAAAAAATTGGGAGTTGAATAATTTTTTATAATATAATTGTAATTTATAGTACTATTTATTGAAGTTTTTAAATAAATAACATATACAAAAGAAAGCAAAACAAATAAATTAAAACGAAATTAGAATAGAAAACCAACTGACCTAGTATGTATTAGTAAAAAATAAAAAATGAGTGAACATGTAACATAGAATTCATCTGTCATTTTTGTGCAGTATGGTAGCAGCACAGATGCAAGAAGAGACCCTGGAGAATATTGGAATATTGTGATGAAAAATGAGCCCATGCCTATAGCAATCAAGCATCTTATGCCTCGGTATGACGTTCTTTTCGAGCCAAGGCCAACTGTAACTTCTTACCATGATGATGAAGTCAGTCTTAAAGGAGAAAAGTCTTTTGAACCACGACCGATTGTAACTACTTACCATCATGATGATGTTGGTCTCAAACAAGAAAAATCATCATTTACTAAAGATTTCAAACCAAGGCCAACTGCAACTTCTTACCATGATGATGAAGTTAGTCTTAAAGGAGAAAAGTGTTTTGAACCACGACCGACTGTAACTGCTTACCACCATGATGATGTTGGTATCAAACAAGAAAAATCATCATTTACTAAAGATTTCGAACCAAGGCCAACTGCAACTTCCTACCGTGACAATGAAACTAGTCTTAAAGGAAAAAAGTCTTTTGAACCAAGGCCAAATGTTAGCATGTATAATGATTGATATGGCAAAGTCATTGTGTGTCATTTAATCTCCCTCCGTTCGTTGTTATGTGGGCTATGGAATAAGGATGGATAAACATGATATTGTACTATAGTATTTCTTGAGTTAAATGTAATGGTTGTTTCATTGTGTGCAATTTTTCCTTATTCTTAGAGCGTTTATTACCTTATCACAATTTCTCTTTCACTTATTTTTATTTGTATCCTCATACCTATAACAATGTGTTAAAATATGTAAATATAAAGTAAGAACATAAAATAAACTTTCATAAAAAGTTGGTGTGTGCTTGTATGTGTGATTTAATTTGGTATTAGAAGCCATGCCATTTACCTCTTCCACCTACCCCTCTCTCTTCAATCTGCCTAGCTAAATCATGCTCATTATTTTTATATCTATCTGCTGAGACTGAGAGGGATCAATCCCTCTACTTTGATGTTCCCGGAGGCTACTAACCCAATCTAGTGTTAGAGTTTTATGTCTCTTATTAAACGACACAAGATTCGATAGAAGGGTTAAAGAGTCCCCCTAATTGTCTAGATCTTCTATTCTATTGTGGTTGGTCAACTGACATGAGCTCTAGACAATTACTCTATTTTGAAGCAGAGTTCTGGATCAATTTTGTTTGTTCCGGCCTCATGCCTTTGAAAAATCATCAAAACGTCAACATAATAGTTGTCATCCTAATTGTGTGCATCATGTCTGATATTCTATGTGAATTTTGGAGAAGTGGTTGCATTGCCAATTAAACCTACCCTCTCTATGCCATTTCCTGTGTTGATTATCAAGTTGAGTGCTAAGGTGAGAGTGACCTATTTTGAAATTGACTAATCTTGCGTTGCTATCGGAATTATTGATATTGAGAAGAAGCGGGATACTAATTCACCCAAAATCAAGAAGTGGAGAATGCAATGCTTGGGTGTGTTTGAGAGTGCAAACGTATATAACCCTGTGGGTACTATTGTTTCTTTGAGTGAGACCTTCCATTTAAGACATGTTCTGGATGTCTGAAAATGCCTCTGATGATGTGAGGCCTCCTAGTCCCTCACTCCCTTCTTCTACCTCTAGAGAAAATGGCCTCCAAAAGATGGCATAATTAACATATTCCAATGAAAATCAACTCACTAAATTGGGTAAGTCTGATAAAACTAGCTTGTTTAGTGTGAGTTAGTTATCAATTTGTTAGTTAGTTAGTTAGTCATTACTCAACTTTCAAGTAGTTAGTTATAGTTAGTTATATTTCACATGTGTAGTTAGTTGTAGTTAGTTATAGCTCACATGTTTTGTATTTCTGTTTTGATTGGTTACTACTCATTGATGTGTATATATACACATCTAATGTACTGCTTTACATATGCATTCCAATACAGAAAAATTCCTCTTCTTCCTTCATGCTATCAGAAGCTCAACCTCCATTAATGGAGGAATGAGATTAGCTTCCAGCTTCCAGCTTGAATTGCTGGCTCCATCATCTTGTATTGATGATTTTATCATGGTATCAGAGCAAGGTTACTCATACTAGATTTCTTTTTCGATCTAATTGATTGATCGACTCACTGATCTCATCTGTTCTTCTCTTCTGTTCTCTTCTGTCCTCTTTTGTTCTCTGTTTTTGTTTGATTTGGTTAGTTACTTGTTGCTGATTCATAGATTTTCCATTTGTTGAATATCAATTCATTCTCCATGGGTGATACTACAACTGATGTGAATACTAGTAACTCCTTAAAACGACCAGATTTTAACAGCCCTTTCTATCTGCATCCTTCTGAAAATGCTACTTCTACCTTGGTTCCTATGGTGTTTGATGGAACTAGTTACAGATCATGGAGAAGAGCAGCTCTTAGAGCATTGTCCGTTAAGAATAAAACTGGATTCATCAATGGTAAGATCGTGAAACCAAGCTTTACAGATCCATCATTCATGCAGTGGGAGAGGTGTGATGATATGGTGACATCTTTGGTTCTAAACTCCCTCTCCCCAGAGCTACGAGATAGTCTGCAATATGTTAACAATGCTAAGGAATTGTGGGAGGAATTGGAGGATAGATATGATCAGACTAATGGATGTAAGCTATATCAGTTGCAGAAGGAGATAAATGATTTGATGCAAGGCACTCTAGACATCACAGGTTATTATACAAAGATGAAGAAATTGTGGGAGGAAATGAGTGCAATTGATGTGAATTCACAATGTAGTTGTGTGTGTACTTGTGGAGGAAAGATAAAACTGTATAAGGCTGAGCAGGACAGAAGACTTATACACTTCTTGATGGGCCTAAATGAGATGTACACTGCTGTGCGAGGGAACATCCTCATGATGTCTACTTTGCCTACAATGGCACAGGCATTTGCTATCTTGTCACAGGAAGAGAGGCAGAGAGAAATGAAGCCTTCAAATCATATGGCTTTGGAGTCCACTTCACTTAATGCATCTGTGTTGTCTCAAAGTAATTCAACAAATTCTAGTTCTTATAAAGGAAGCATAGGTAGGGGAAATGGAAGTTACAACAACACTGGCAGTTTTAACAATAGCAATGCTGGAAATTTCAACAACACTAATGCCTATAGGGGAAACTCTAATGCTGGTAACAGATCAAATATGTTTTGTGAGTATTGCAAACGAACTGGACATGTCAAAGATAGATGCTACAAACTTCATGGCTATCCAACCAACACAAGAAATCCAAGAGGAAGAGGAAGAGGATCTGCAGCAAATGTACATACCTCTGAGGGTGATAGTTACAAGTGTGAAGAGAATTTTGAGCAGGGAAAACAAATGCCAGTGAATCTGTCAAAGAGTCAATATGAGCAATTGCTCAATTTACTTGGAAATGAGTCTGAATATTCAAACAATGTGTCAAGTGGAGCTGCAAGTCTAGCAGGTATACTTGCTTGTCATTCTTCTATAAGTAAGATAAGTGATATGTCATGTAATTGTGAAAGATTAACTGCTGGCTCTTGGATCATTGACTCAGGAGCATCTCACCATATGACCTACACAAAACACAATCTCATAAACCTTAAGCCTCTACCTTATCCCTTCTTAATCACATTACCAAATGGATACAAGGTTAAAGTGACTGAAATTGGTGATGTGTGTTTGAATTCAACATTAACTCTGTATAAAGTATTGTATATACCTAGCTTCAAGTTCAATCTAATATCAGTCTATTGTTTAGCTAACCAACTCAAAGGGATAGTCAGTTTTAACAATAGTTCTTGTTTACTGCAGGGCCCTTCTCTGAAGAGCCCTCTGGCACTTGGTAAAGCAAGGAGTGGTTTGTATCTTTTTTGTTCAAAGTGTCACATTCCATCTGTAGATGATGATACTGGTTCCCAACAGAAGTTTCAATCTGGTTCCTCTATGAACTACTGTAAAGCACCATCACTACCTAATACAAAACATTCTCATACAATCAATAAAAAGGTCTGTTCCACTGATAAGATTTCTAACTCAGCTGCTCATTTTTCTTTCAATCAAGACAATGAATTCTTATGGCATGCTAGGCTAGGACATGTACCATTTGTGAAAATGAAGAGCATATCTACCATTCCTCTAAAGTTTTCTAACAAACAACCTTTCACTTGTACAATTTGTCCAATGGCTAGACAAACTAGAATGCCATTTCCAGAAAGTGTTACTATGAGCAGTTCAATATTTGAGTTGCTGCATGTTGATTTGTGGGGACCCTACAATGTACCAACACATGATGGATATCACTATTTCTTGACTATGGTAGATGATTACAGTAGAGCTACTTGGACACAACTTATTAGGTGTAAAAGCAATGCTCTTTGTACTATAAAAGCCTTCATATCCTTAATAGAAAATCAGTTCCACACTAGATTGAAAACTATCAGGTCTGATAATGGCTTAGAATTTTCTAGTACTGAGGCAACATGTTTCTTCCAAGAAAAAGGCATAATACACCAGCAATCTTGTCCCTACACACCACAACAAAATGGGGTAGTAGAGAGGAAACACAAGTACCTTCTTGAGACAGCAAGGGCACTGTTATTTCAATCAAAAATACCTATGAGGTATTGGGGAGAGTGTGTATTAACTGCCACTTATTTGGTTAATAGATTGCCCACTAAACTACTTCAAGGGAAGTCTCCATATGAGTTGTTGTATCAGAAGAAGCCTTTCTACTCACATCTTAAAAATTTTGGATGTCTTTGTTTTCCAACTACTTTAAAAACTCATAAGGATAAGTTTGAGCCTAGAACTGTACCTCATATTTTTGTTGGATATCCCTTTAACACAAAAGGGTACAAGGTTTTAAACTTGGCTACCAAGAGGATTCACGTGTCTAGAGACGTTTCTTTCTATGAAAATATTCTTCCTTTTGTCATTACTCCTGCTGGTTCTAGTTTTGACTTCATATTGCAATGTCTTGTTCATCACTCTGATAAGTTGCCTTGCATGTCTAGTAAAACAAATACTTTTATTGATGATGAGATGTTGAGTCAACACACACTGGATGAAGTCACCTGTGACCAAGTTTCCATACCTGAAAATATACCTGTGACAGAATCTACAACACCTTCTACTGAGCCAAATATACCTGTCACAGCACCTACTGGACCAAATGCATCTGTTCTTACACCTAGAAGGACAACTAGATCTTGTCATCCTCCAAACTACTTAAAAGACTATAGCTATTCATTACCTAAGCCACACTCTTCTTCACCTATAAATAATGTCACTGATTCTCAACATTCACTCACATCTTTCACAAATCATCCTGATCACATATGCTTCTCTACACTATGTTCTGAAAGTCAGCAGTTGATCCATAATGTTTCACATGATATTGAGCCTACATCTTATGAAGAGGCAAGCTTGAATCCAGCCTGGCAAGCAGCAATGAAACAAGAGTTTGATGCACTGCACACTAATAATACTTGGGAGCTAGTTAAGTTGCCAAAAGAAAAGAATGTTATTGGATGTAAATGGGTGTATAAGATTAAACATAAGGTAGATGGGAGCATAGAAAGGTTCAAAGCTAGACTGGTGGTAAAAGGATACACTCAACAAGCAGGGATAGACTATAATGAAACCTTCTCACCTGTGGTAAAGATGACTACAGTAAGAACACTAATCTCATTAGCAGTTAAGAAGGGCTGGGACTTGTATCAATTGGATGTAAATAATGCCTTCCTACATGGTGATTTGAATGAAGAAGTATACATGGCTTTACCTCCAGGACTGGTAGTGGACAGCAATGATATGGTATGCAAATTGAAGAAGTCCTTATATGGTCTGAAACAAGCCAGTAGACAGTGGTATGAGAAACTAGCTGATAGTCTTTGCTCAAAGGGTTATACTCATTCAGACAGTGATTACTCACTATTTTACAAGAAAAATGGTCACTCCTTAGTATTTGTGGCTGTATATGTTGATGACATTATCTTGACTGGTACTGATATGAAGGAGATTGAATCTTTGAAACTCTTCTTGCATGAGAAATTCAAAATAAAAGATTTAGGAAGGCTGCATTATTTTCTTGGATTAGAGATACTGTACAGGCAGGATGGTGTCCTTGTTTCACAAAGGAAGTTTACTCTTGATCTCTTGAAGGAATTTGAGTCTACAAACTACAAGGCTACCACTTCACCATTGGATCCTACTGAGAAACTAAGGCTTACAGAAGGGAAGTTACTACCAGATCCTACTTACTACAGAAAATTAGTAGGCAAACTTAATTTTCTTGCTAATACAAGAATGGATATAGCATATAGTGTCCAACATCTCAGTCAATTCATGCAGTCTCCTAGAGAACCTCATTTAAAGGCAGCTTACCATGTACTCAGATACCTACAAGGTGATCCTACATTGGGAGTTTTTATCAGTAATAAACCTGATATCACCATCAGTGCCTACTGTGACTCAGATTGGGCCTCTTGTCTTGATTCAAGGAAGTCAGTGAGTGGTTATTTGGTGCTCATGGGAGATAGCCCTATCAGTTGGAAGTCTAAGAAACAGCCTACAGTGTCATTATCTTCAGCAGAAGCAGAATACAGAGCCATAAGACAGGTAGTAGGAGAAGTGGTGTGGCTAGAAAGACTACTTGGTGAACTCTCAGTAACAATACCTTTGCCTATACAAGTATTTTGTGACAGCCAAGCAGCAGTACACATTGCTAAGAATCCAGTGTTTCATGAACGAACCAAACACATAGAAGTTGATTGCCATTTTGTCAGGACAAAGCTCCAAGAAGGACTGATTACACTCCAATATGTCTCAACAGACTCCCAGCTGGCTGATGTTTTCACTAAGGCATTGACTGGTGTTAAACATTCTCATCTGATGAACAAGTTGTCTGTGAATGGCTCACTTCCAACTTGAGGGGGGGTGATAAAACTAGCTTGTTTAGTGTGAGTTAGTTATCAATTTGTTAGTTAGTTAGTTAGTCATTACTCAACTTTCAAGTAGTTAGTTATAGTTAGTTATATTTCACATGTGTAGTTAGTTGTAGTTAGTTATAGCTCACATGTTTTGTATTTCTGTTTTGATTGGTTACTACTCATTGATGTGTATATATACACATCTAATGTACTGCTTTACATATGCATTCCAATACAGAAAAATTCCCTCTTCTTCCTTCATGCTATCAGAAGCTCAACCTCCATTAATGGAGGAATGAGATTAGCTTCCAGCTTCCAGCTTGAATTGCTGGCTCCATCATCTTGTATTGATGATTTTATCAAAGTCACTTCCAACTCTCATCCAAAAGACTCTTGAAAAATGTTATGAAACATGCCTTTAATAGCCTAAAAAAATTGTGCAAATACTTTGATGTTGTTGATGCGGAAAACGTTTTTATCTGAGAGGATATGAATACAATGAAAGGCAAAGCCCCACGCCTTCAAGTATATGAGCTTCTTAGATAAAGTTATAATTTCCCCGCGGAAAGCTAGAGGCCAGGTGGATACCTTAATAGGCTAAGATGGAACTGCGCTAGGCATGGTCTAGGGACAGACGAGAATGGATGAGGTGTAATATCTAGGATTGCTTGTTATTTCTTGTAGACAAGACATTAAGGAACTCGTAGTGCTTCACAAAATCATATTCGAGCAAGTAAAACTCTAGAAATCAAATTCAACGTGAAAGGGATAGTTCATGCATCAAAAGAATGAGGTATGTTGTGAAAATGAGATTTTTCAGGGATTTCTAAGTCTCTGAAGTTCACATAGTTTGCTATAGTGGGAGGTGTCTGCTATAGAAGGCTTATGCAGATCGCGAAAATGGGGCAAACATGGAATTTTATGCTGAAACAACGCCAAAAACTCCTTATTCAACACTTTTGATCTGAGAAGATGGTAGTGCTCAGTGTTACACATTTCTGGAATGGGGGTTTCTTGAAAAGATGGTAGAGCTCAGTGTTACGCATTTCCTAGCAGACCACGGGATTAGGAATTAGACGTTGTGATAACAGGTACTATTCTTGTCTATGATTGGATGGCTATTGTGTTGTTTGATTCGGGTTTCACTTATTCCTATGTGTATGTTAATTTTTCTCTTGGACTTTATTTGAATTGTGATACCTTTGATGCCCTTATCTATTTGCTACTTTTGTTGGAGAGTCTCCCATGTGTATACTTATTTTTATGTGTTTCTTATGAGCCTACAAACTCGGGTAGGTTTAGTCATATTGAATAATCTACAGTTTGATATGATCTTGGGTTTTATTTTGTTGTCTCCTTATTTTTTTGTAGTGAATTTTAATGCTAATAAGTGACTCTAAAGATCCCAGATTGGAAAGGTTTGAGTGAAAAGGGCTAACAATCTAGTAGGGCATGGTTGTTTGGCGTATTTAGCTCATCTTTGGGATGTTGGTGGAGAGTCCCCTATCATTGAGTCTATTCATATGGGTTTTGAATTTCCGGAGGTGTTTCGTATAGATCTTCTTGATATGTGTTTGAATAGATACATAGACTTTCGTATTGATTTGGAGTTGAGCACTAGCCCAATTTCAAAACCCTCACTATCGCATGACTCCAACAGAGTTGAGAAAACAACTCAAGACTCAACTTGAACATTTTCTTGATAATGGGTTTGTTTGTACTAATTCTTTTCCTTGGGATTCTCTTGTGTTGTTTCCAAGGGAAAAGGATTATAGTATGAGAATGTGTATAGATTAATTGAAATTGCATAAGGTTACCATTCTAAATAAGTATCTCTTACATATTACAAATGATTTGTTTGACTAGTTACAAGGTGCTTTTGTATTTTCTAATATTGACTTGAGGTTAGGGTACCATCATTTAAAGATTAGGCTTGAGGACATACCTTAGACAACTTTTAGGACGCGGTATAGGCATTATGAGTTCTAGATGATGTTATTTGGGTTGACTAATGTGCCTGAAACATTTATGAGTTTGATTAATGGGGTGTTCAAACCATTCTTGGAATCTTTTGTGATTATGTTTATATGTTATATCTTGATTTACTCCTAGGAAAATGAGAAACATGAAGATCACCTTCGTATTGTTCTGAGTATCTTGGGAAAACCAAAAATTGTATGTCAAATTCTTTAAGTGTAAATATTGGATTCCCTCGATTGATTTTATCGGGCATATGGTTTCAAAAGAAGGGGCGATGGTAGATCCTTAAAAGATTGAGGCAACAAAGAATTGGGTTCGGCCTAGCTCTATGACATAAGTTAGGTATTTTGTGAGTCTTGCTAGCTACTACCGCAGGCTTGTGAAAAACTTCACTTTTTTGCTACACTCTTAACAAAATTGACTAAAAGTGAGGTTCCATTCGAGAGGTCAGATAAGTGTGAAGACAGTTTCCAAAAGGTGGAAAACTCAAGTATCTTTTGACTACACCACATATCCTGACTTTGCCGGTAGAGGGTAAGGATTCCATGTTTATTGTGATAATTCTCATCCGGAATAGGTGTTGTGTTAATGTAGGAAATGAACATCATATCTTATGCTTCAAGACAATTAAAGTTTGGTGAGAGGTACTACCCCACACATTATTTGGAGTTGGGAGCGGCAATGTTTTGTCTCAAAATCTTGTGGTATTACCTTTATGGGTTTAAGTGTGAGCATGTGAGGTATTCACTAATCATCGTAGTCTTTAACATGTGCTAACTCAGAGTATCATTGTCAGTGACTGTTGTTGATGCCAAGGTCATTACTGGCAAGTGTTACTAATGTCGAGGTCAATGTCATGCCAAGGTCATTACTAGCAAGCTCATGGATTATGGGTCTTGCCCATGAATCCCAATTGACATGTGTGAATGATAATATTGATATTTGTGTTTAGTGTACTTGATTATTTTGCTTGACGATCTTGATACTTGTAATTGATGAACATGATACTTGTGATTGATGAATTGTAACGGGTAGACTATGATTATGGAAACTTGTGAATTGTGTATTATAAATAGTTAGGTTGGGTTGATTTATGTGTAGATTGTAGTTTTGGTGGTTCGGTTGGGATGAAAGGAGTTCCTGTGTCTATCTATTCTTATGTGGCGTTTATTGGGTTACCTACTGAGTATGGTGTTTTTTGGGTACTCATTGCTTGTTTCTACACTTGTGTAGGTTCCGATCCCGGGTCTATGTGATTGTTCTCCTTCTATTTATATTTGAGGCTTTCTATGGACACCAGAGAGGTAGTTGTTTGTCATTCTGACGAACCCTCTTGTTCTTTATTTATGTTTTGTTCTATTCGAGAGACAAATATATTAAGATTTATATTTATCTTTCGAACTATGTATTATTATACTAATGACTTGTACACGTGACAACCAAGTTTTTGGGGTATTTTATAATGACTAAGTTTCCTTATTTTTGTTCTTATCAGATTATTTCTGCATCCCTTTCTTATTGTTGGCTTATAGATTGACTTTTCTTGGAAAGATTAGATGAGTGTCATCACATCCATTTTTGGATCGTGACGAAATTTCATTGCATTCATAACGTATCTCTGTCAAGTGACATCTATTTTATGTATCTTAATGATTTTGCAATCTCACGACTACTTCTTTTATGCATAACCCTTTTCGAAATGTGTGATAATTTATTGATATGTTACACGTCCAATGATTGTCATAGTTCCAACCTGAGTTGTCCACTTGAGCCCTGGTCTTTTCAAAACCACCTCCTAGATACTAGTGTAGACAAAACCAAATCTTGTTTACCACATAAACCTTGGACGACTTATTATCCAAAGTGTATTAAGTCCATAAGTAGACCAATGTGTGTCAAAATTGTCCATAGGATAAAAGACACTTCATCTAATTATGCATATTTGATTAAAGAATGTTCGTACAAGTTAAGCCGATTATTTGCTCCTAGAGATCGAGTAGCGCTAATATTTTTCTTCACGGATATGTGAATACCCAATTTGATATAACTGGCCCACACATTGAAGATATGGTGGTTTGATCCTAAGCTAATGTCAGAATTGAAAAAATATTGGATACAACAAAGAGAACAATGGAGTTAATGAAAATGTGAGGAAAATATGGAATAGAGTTGGAAGATTAGGCTATAATAATGGAAGAAAAGGGTTATCGACATCATTTATTTTTATCTTTGGTGAACTTAACATCATGATGTTCGTATCAACCTTTTTCTTTTTGGTGAACTTAACATTTTTCTGAAAAGCCTCAAATAGAGCTTTACATTGATTCTTTATATGACCTGAGTTTCCACAATGAGTGCATAAACTTTTAGACATGTGAATAATGTGTGCTACAAGATTATTCTGTTTTCTAAAATCTATCCCACTTCGACTGGTGATTTGCCTTTCTTGAATCTGAGTTAAAATTTAATAGGACCTGGTCCACCTAAGATTTTGTTCTAGATCAATTTTGGTATGATCAAGATTTTCTTGTAGCAATATATTTCTTTCAGTTAAGGCCTGACAATTTATGGTTAACAATATTATTTTTTCTTGCAAAGCTAATTGAAGTTCACTAGCAGAGTTTTTGCCCTTGTGACTTAAATTTGAGGTTTGAATCTGTCCTTTTACTTTATTTTGAAGACATTGATTGTTTTCCTCAAGATTATCGTTTTCTTCTCTTAAAGATGCATAGTTTTCCATCATTTGTTCTCTTTCAGAATTGATTGACTGATATGCATCTATAAGAGTACTCAATAGGGACTCTAATTCCTTTTTAGAATATGACTCAATATTTACTTTAATGTGATGAAAACCTATCATGCTTTGTTTGTCATCTTCTTCATCGTCTTTAGAATCCGTTTCAACAATGAGTGCAACAAAATCATATTTATTTGTTTGTTCTATTGTTAGTAGTGATTGATTTTTGAACCCTCCATCCTCAGATTCTTTTCTGATAAGTCTCCCATAAAGATCAACTTCTTGATTGGTCATTCATCTATTTTGTGAAATGTACTTATCATTCTTGATTTCCTTTTCTTTCTCTGAACTATTCCTCTTTTTCTCTAGAGCTTTTAATGGACAAAATTTGACAAAGTGATCTGGATTTCCGCACTTGTGACATACTTGATCTGTTAGATTTTGAGTGAGTTTTTGAGAGTTCCTTCTGTGGAACACTTGTCCCTTTTTTAACATTTTTGAGAACCTTTTAGTCATTAACGCAATGTTTTCGTCCTCAAAATCTTCTAATGTTGTGTTTGTAAGAACTAGGTTCTTCTCTTTTCCTTTGCCTCCAATTTTTTTTTTTGGAGTTCATAGGTCATGAGATTTCCAATGACTTCATCCATAGCTAACTTATCTAGATAACGTGCTTCAGTATTGACTTCTACTTTACTTTTCCAAGATTCTGGAAGAACACTCAAAAGTTTTCTGACTGTTTTCCCATTGGGAATTATTTTACCTAGTGAGTAGATTTCACTAATGATAGCAGTGAACCTGGTGTGCATCTCTTGGATTGTTTCACCTTTTGCCATTCGAAACAGTTCATATTGTCTGTTCAAGTTATCTATTTTAGACTTCTTTACCTGAGTTGTTCCTTCATGCGCAATTTACAAAGTTTCCCATATTGCTTTTGCATCTTGACATGATGAGATTTGATTGTATTCATGTAGACCTATTCTGCATACAAGATCTTTTTTGCTTTATCATTGTTCGGAATTGCAAGTTTATCTGCAATATTCCATTCTTTCCTATCCTTTGGTACTTGAGTGGTTCCATCAGTTCCATTGTTCATGGTATGATTGGACCGTCCAACACAACTCACATAGGTTTGGATTTTTTCCTAGTAAGTGACCCATCATGCGATTCTTCCTCCATTCATAATACTTTCCATTAAACAGTGGTGGTCGAGTTTGAGAAGCTTCTTCCTGTGGTGTAGGTGGTGCAGCCATTGATCTTTTTCAACATGTTAGTCTTTTAATGAAAAGACCTGCTCTGATACCAATCGAAGAAACCTTACCCTGATACAAGAACCAAGTTCTTGTAGTTCTGTCGCAACACAATAAAACAAAGATTTATCGTGGAAACCTTCATAACTCAAGGAAGGGAAAAATCACACCGAAGTTTTATATTAATACAAGATTTACAACTCAGTTAATCAATGAATCTAACTCTAAACTTCTACCCTTTTCGATTAACTATAATCGAAAACTCTCACCACTTACCAAGAAGTCAAACTCGCTTCTTGTTTACAAAAATTCTCAACTCTTCTTAAATCTAACCACCCAAGAAGTCAAACTCACTTCTTGTTTACAATTCTCACAACCTCTCCCCCAAGAAGTCAAACCCACTTCTTGTTACAATTCTCTCAAGACTCTACTCCCAAGAAGTCAAACTCATTTCTTGTTACACAATCTCGGAGTTATTACAACTCAATAATAAACCTAGAACAAATCAACAAAGACTAATAACCCTAGACTTTAATTGATTAGACTTCAACATTCAATAGTTTAGAGTGGAACAAAAATCGTGAACCTGGTCCTTACGTTATTGTGACGAAGGCCTGCATTTTTTCTACATTAAATACTGCTCTCAAGATGATATATTTCGTGAATATGCAATAGCTATGTTCTGGCTTTGCTGGAAAATTCTCTTGATTTGTGTATATGCAAAGACACTTTTTTCCTTCAACTTCTTGATCCTTTTATAGAGTTTGATTTGCCTTCAACTTCTACAAAGAAAGGAATTACAAATCCTTTTCCTTCTTGAATTTGTCTATAGTTACTTCTTTCCTTATTTGACTTGAATTTTCACTTCTTCATTTCTTTATTTTTTTGACTTGAATTGCTACTTTTTTTGTTTCTTTCCTTCTTTATTTCTTTCCATATTTGTTTCCTTCTTTTCCTTTTTTATTTTCTGCACTTTTTCTTCTTTGCCGCTATACTTTTTCTTCTTTGCCGCAATCTCTCATAATTGTATAGGTCATCTGCAGATAGAGTACGCATACGACAACATGTAGTGAATCATGCCTTCACTTTACCAATAATCAAAACTACTTTATATGTTCTCCTACTTTCCAACAATATTTGCATCCTTGAAATTGTTGGGCCCACCTTTGGCACAAGAGGTCACACGTTTAAGATGTGATTAAATTGTCTATGTGCTACTTGTGCTATAATTGTCTTGGGTTTTATATGTTATATTTTAAAGTAGAATTACTTCACTCTTTTTTAAAACTCTTTAAGCATACATGAAAATACACAACAAAGTTTGTCCAAAATATTTTTCAAGTCTTGTCCTTAACAAGAGTAGTATTAATAAAAATAACATGTACAAATAGACATCATAAGTCAACCCTAATCCAACACATAATATCATGCAATTACTCGAAAGAAAACATGAAATATAAGAATCGCCCAACCCAAACTTTAGCTGCACACTCCTACTATTTCGAGTCTAATAATTATGACTCATAGACCTTAAATCACCTCACCTCCTTCCGTTGTAAACTTCACCATCCAGGACATTTCACCCCTCCCCCATCTATCACATAAAGACATTTCAACCACTTAATCTATTAATATCTATAATTCCTCTATTGTTTTCATTCGTGAATCCAAGTCCACTACTAACTCTGGTAATCAGGCTACTACTTTTCTTCAACATCTCATGACAAATCCTGACCCTCGACAAATTTAGTAAACAAACTGCAAGACTCTTACTAAATTTGATTTACTCAAATCCCCATATATGTTCTAGACCACCCAAACTGACAAATATAGTGCAAGTTAGTAAATAAGAAAGATTTTCGTTCAACATCCTGACTTAACAACCATTTGAAACATGTCAAAAATCATAACAATCACCCATATCTAATTTTTCACACGGTTCAAATAATATGGATCATCATAAATCCTTTAGAGATCGTTTAACATGTAAACCTAGTCTACACAAGGACCATTCAAGCATTTAGCTCAAATCTCAGCCATGCATAAACCAACATGTAACAATAGCATTATGAAAAAAAGTAAATGTAGTTCACACATAAAATTCACACACAAACGGTCATTATACCTAACTTGGTATCAAAGTTAATCATACAGATATCCTCGTAAAAGGCATAGTATTTAAGCCAATGGTGTCACAACCTAAAATACATCCTAGATGTGACATGGAGTATAAGGCCATGAGAGGCACTACACAAGTCACTTAACATACATATACACAACATAATAAGGAAAACAAGAAATCTTATAAAAAGTCATATAAGTGGAAGTACATCAATATTTAGACAAGCCATTTATTACATCAAAAGACTGATCGAGACGTAACTGGTACACCATATACAGAGTATAAAACTAAACATAAGTAAAGCAATAAATGTGACATTATCCTCAAAGAATGAGGACTCGTCTTCAAAATCTCTAAGTGCTCACTAGCCATGAGCGAAGGTAGAAGATTCTCCACGCTCTATATTGGTGAAAAACTTTAGGTATAAGTATGCATTAGTACATGGAATGCACTAAGTATGAGGAAAATGAAATAAAACATGAAGCATGATCATAAGGAGACATAATCAAAAACATGAATTCCATGACCAAGCTAAATGCAGTAAAATTACTTAAGAAAAATCATAAATCATGAACATGGTCGATGCATCATAAAAGCATAAAAAAAACTTCATAAAACATTTGTAAGTAAATTAGTTCAGTTTGTGGGATATTAGCTTTAACCGAAAATAGACCATGCGAGCTATAACATGAAATCTGATGTAACTCTCACACTGAGAAGGGTGAGTCCCCTTGCCAATGTTGAACTCCATATTATAACTTGTGCTATATATGGATCCCCTAGCTAGGTCATTTAAGGAAAACCCATGGGGGCATGTAGTTTGAAAATAGAGGTTGCTAGTAGAGACTACCTATTTGAGCCTCCACCCAAAGTTTTCTTGGTGCTAAGTTAAATCCCAACAGAATAGTCATTTTCATAAATTCATCATCATTCATGGAAAATCATAATTCAAATACTAATACAAGCTTAAACATCATAGATTATCTCATTAAGGCTTGAATCAAGTCTAAGTGAGAAAACCTTTCACCAAATCATGATCCCATAATATGTGAGAAAATTCTTTCCCAATTCATTGATGCTTATCTTAAAGCAACTTAGATCATACAATATTTCTTTTCATATTCAAGTATAACTTCATAAAACATATTTATAGATTTAAGTTTCTTCATAAATGTATGTAAATTAGGGTTCATAGTAAAAATCATGATCAATGCATGGGTTCATGTGATTTCAACAAGAAAGCATGCAGTTGAGTTGAAAATATTATAACAAGATCAATTTCAAATAATTAAATCCATATAATAGAACCCAAGAAAAATTCAATTAAACCTGAACCAATTGAACTGAAATTAAATTGGAGAACTGAAGAATCTTTAGGAACTCATTGATGAACTCCAACATACCTTGAGGATCAAAGTCTAGAATCAATGGTGAAAATGAAGCTTCAATTTGAAACCCAAGCTTTGTATTCCTTGCTCCTTGGGAGGGGTTGGGGATTTTTGGGAGAACAATTTGAGAATAGATAGATTAGGACTAAACATTTGGTTATATGGGCTTATTTATAGATGAAACGATGTAGTACAGTAATTTTGTGCATAGGAAAAAACCAAGACACCTTTTAAAATAAATGTTAGTCAGTTCTAAGGTTGTGACGTACATCCGCACTGTTCAATCGTAAAACCAACTTCAGAAACTAAAATATTCAATCATTTCCCACGAAATCATTCTATGGTCCATATACAGTCCGTAGACTCTATACATAGAATTCACTCCAAAATTTCAATAAGTATGAAATATTTCTATGAAATCTTCCTGTGGTCCGTAAACCAATAACGACCTGTCAAAATCTTTCATGGAATTGGGGTTCTAAATTAAATTTCTGAATCAAACCTATGAGTCAGTCGTACGTCCCATCAAAGCTCATGTGGTTCTTCCTGTCCATCCGTAGGTCAAACTTCACAAAATTTAATTTTCCAAAACCAATGTCCAAGTCTACGACTCATTTCCTACAACCTATAGACATTCAATGGTCCGTAGGTTGGACTCGTAAAAACTTATTTCGGTTAAATTTCTACATTTTCTTTCCCTTTTGACTTTCAGACTTCCACAAACCATTATTATGTACTAGGCATGGTACTCGAGCCAACCTAGTGATACCATGTACCAAGCATGATTTTGAGTTAACCATTAGTATGTATCAGGCGTGGTACCTTAGTTAACCAGCAATCACACATCACAATCACAACCACAATCACAATGAATACAAATCACACTTTTACACCAAATAAACACATTTATTACATGAGATTGTTAAAAATATACATCTCAGTTTATACTTATCTCACTTCCCTTGCCATACGCTATATAGATAATACTAATGAGAAAATAACAAACACATATAACATATATGGGAATCAAAAAATCATTACAAGTTTAACATTAACTAATCGAGTCCATTATCAGTCTAAGCCACAAGCAATCATACGTTCAACTATCTAAACTTCGTGCCCCAAAGGCCTATGCTGAACTCTCCCTATAATTTACAAGAATGAGGTCTAACTATTATGTTAAGAGTATATTCTACCTCGACTCCAAGCAGATGCTGAAGAACTCTGAACATGAGCTTCCAACTCTGTAGGGGTGAATCGTGACAAGTATATATCAGAATTTCATGGATTTTGATCCTTTTTGTGTTGATTTTTCTCTCCTCTATTATTGTCAAGCTTAACGTCACTTATAAGATATTTGTAGTAATCCTACCCTATTTTACCACTGAAGGATGAGGAGAAAAATTATAAGAATTTAGATTTTAGAATTTATGTCCTGCTAATCTAGCTGCAGAGGTTGATACGTTGTTGCAGTGATGCTGTCAAAGTGGAAATATTCCCGCTATTGCAGGATGACGTCAGCCTGGGTCATTTTTTAATTCCAAAAAATTTTATTGTGTCACCCTAATTTTAAATTGGTGGTGTATTTTTAAAATTCATGAGATTTCATATAAGATGCCTTTGAATAATGACGAAATAGGTCGTTATATTCAGGTTGTTATATTTTGTTTTACCATAATCTCTTTTGTTATTGTTAATTTGTTACCAGTAGTTGTTTTATATTATTATGTTCATATATAATGTAGTTGCTTTCGCTTATCTTAATTTTTAGTGTGTGGTTTTTTCAATACCAACATAATTTTAACTTAAGATACTGTTGAAAAAATTCTATTCTCTACATTTAATTTTACTCATTAATTATTTGTATGGTGATGAATTGTCGCATTTTTCTTTCAAGTATAGTTTTTCTCTTAAAAATTTTAAGTTATATTTTTTTGAAAAAATAATACTTAATAATAAAATATACTTAGTGTAGTAAAAATATAGCAAATACTAACAATTCACAACCTTAGTTTTCACGACCCAGGAGTACCCTTAAATGTAACAAGGCGTACAAGACCTCGAGAGGCTTCATACAAGCCACTTAGCTATAAAAGATAAGATAATAGAAATGAGAGGAAATTTAAAACATTTGCAATAGAATCAAACTCTTTATAAAAACGAAGCGGAAGTCTAATACACTTCGTCTCAAACCATCTAAAACATGAATATCATGGAACGCAACCATAAAATAATGTTCAAAAAATAAAATGAAAGGACATAAGAGAAATGGTGGTCAAACTCTTGAATGCTATGAGGACTCACCAATCTTCAAATCTTGCTTCTATTAAGATCCTATCCATGGAGATGAGAGTCGACATCGTCGAACCCTACATTTGAATAAGAAATGTAGGCAAGAGTATGTGTTAGTACAAACATGTACTAAATATAATAGCTTATATAAACATCAACAGAAACATAAATATAAACAACATAAGTCATAAAAAATCATGATCAACACACGTGAATCTCATCTTAAACCATACTTACAATACTTCCTTGAAGTAACCTTGTTTCATCATAACTATGCTAATTTGATTGAGGAATAATGAATCCTTAGTTGTTCTTATTATCCACGGGATGAATGTCATCTTACTAATCCAAGCTAAGTCATTATCCATGGAAGAGTACTACTTTACCAATCCAAGCTATCCATGAAATGATGTCATCTTACCAATCCAAGCTATCCATGAAAGGTACTACTTAACCAACCAAGCTACCCTGGAGAAGCACCTCATCATGTCAATCCAAGATACCATGAATGGGTACCATGTCACCAATCAAAGCTACCATGAAGAGGTCTCGTATTACCAATTCAAGTTGTCATGGAAAGGACTACTTACAATCCAAGCTACCATAAAGAGGTTTCATATTACCAATTCAAACTACCATGGAAAGTACTACTTAAAATTTAAGCTACCATGAAGAAGAACGTCATCATGTCAATTCAAGCTACCCATGAATGGCCTCATATTACAAACTCAATTACCTTGAAAAGGTCTCATAGAACCAATTCAAGCTACCATGAAGAGGTCTCATATTATCAATTCAAGCTACGATGGAGATGTCTCATATCACCAATTCGAGCTAACATGGAAAGGTGTCATATTACCAATTTAAGCTACCATAAAAAACACCTCATCATGTCAATCCAAGTTATCCATGGAGTAGCATCTTATTATGTCAATCCAAGCTATTGATGGAGAAGCATATCATTATGCTAATCCAATCTATGTCTTTTCATCATAGTTCATAAATTCATTTATTTATTTTAGGTGGTTAAGTCTTTCAACGTAGAATCATTTTATGTGAGTAAATCTTTCACATTCATGCATATATACATTCATAGGGTAAATCATGTGGGTAAATCCCTTCCGCAACAATTCTATCTAATAATAAAAACTATTATATAAGTTTTACTCTCAAAGCCCTACTAATTATAATTCATCATATATGCTTTAATCTTAAGCAATCTATAATGTACCATATCAATCCTATATGAATACATCTAAATCCTCAATTTTCCCTTTCATAAAATAAAACTCATTTACATTTATAATTATGGGTTAGGCATGGGTACATGTAAATTCATCATAAAAACATGTAATTATATCAATTCAATAAACAATCATAAACCAATCATTTGTATCAAATCTCATCAACGCCCATAACTTTGGAGGAAACCCTAACTCAAATTAAGAAATTTCTAACTCTCAATTGGGGAAATCTCAGGAGCTCCATGGATGGAAGGATTCTATGGATGAAAACATATCATACCTTGTTAACAAACACCATAAATTCTTGACGATTGGAGACTTGACCTTGATCCTAACTTGAACTTTTTCTTCTTCTTTATGTTCTAGAGAGAGAAATATTTGAGAGGAAGAACTTTGGGATTTCTTTTGGGGCTTTGGAAATAATGACTTGAATGGGTGAGTTTTGGGGTTGTAATGACCCGAAGCATCATTATTTAGGAAGGACCAAATTCGTAGAAAATCTGGACCCTGTCCCGCTTGAGGGGGCTAGTTACTGCCGGCGCGACGGCGCTGCAGCGGGGTAAGTTGCCGCTACAACTGGATAGGCGAGACAACATGTAATCACGAGAAATCCTATTTTGCTCTGTATTCATAAAATACCTAGAGAAGTCATAAATTACTTGAGAAACCTTAGAAAAGCTGTTCTAAGTTGGGGAAAGAAAGAGTAGGTGTAACACTCTGAAAGCCTAAAACGTTATCTATAGCCTCACATGAGTATATAAGGTTTATAACACTGTTTGAAGGTCAATAATAATGTATAAAAGTCATTTAGGAAGTTTAGAGTCAAAACGTCAAGGAACGTCCACGACGTCCGAAGACTAGTGCAAAAGGTGCTAGCGTGCCTTAGCCTATTTGACTAGATTTTAAGAGTCAAAATTTGACAAATTTGGTGGTAAGATGTCTGACACGTATTAGAGTTGGTTTAGGATCGAAACTTCTGGTATGACTCTCCAAGGACCACCCAAAGGGTCCTTGAGAAGGACCCTTGCATTGTGGCTAAAAGTTGTCTTGAGATAGTAGCCATCGATGGTTATAGTCTACGAGGCGTGGCCAGATCGATGAGACGTCGATGGTAACTTAGACATTTTGGAAAAGGGTCCATTTTGGTCACTCTTTGACCAAAATGATGACTGCACAGGACGGTGGGGGTCTTGGCCGTCGACTGACCTATGGCCCGTTGGTCCGGGTCTCGTAGGTCAAGGCCACTGTTTTGCTATCAAGTATTATTTACTTAGTTTAATTAAGTCAGTTAGTTAGGGGGTTACTTAGTGTTTAGGGGTTGTTTAATTAGGGTATTTAATTAAGTATATAACCTACCCTAAGTCTAAACACAACTTAACACCTCTCAATTCCAAAAACACAATTTTTCTTCCTTTTCTCTTCTTTCTCTCCCAAATAGAAGAAATCCATTGAAGGGCTAGGTCAAAATCCTTAAGGAAGCAAGAAGAGTAACTTTCTCCATAAATATTCAACAATTAACAAGGTATGGGATCCTTTCACCTTTGGAATTCCTTTCCCCAAGGGGTTCTTCCAAAATTGATTTCAAAAAGATGAGTTTCATGTGGGTTTCTTTCTAGTACGAATTTGATCTTCTAAATTGTATTGTATATGGTTTATTTTAGTTATTATACTTAGATTATGATGTATTATGATTCAATTATGCTAGTTCTTAATTAATTAACCTATTTATGTGAAGTAGATCATGAAATTGACCCAAGTTCCTAGCCCTAGGTTATGAACTAGTGATGAATTGATGTTTAGTGATTCAATTGACTTGATTATTATATTAATTACTATTTTGTGATGATATTACACCCATTATTTGGTTTGAATTGTATGGTTGATGGTAAAACCTTGGATGATGGCTTGTGAAGGAGATTGGGTAAGTCTTGTGATCTCAAACCTTTACTTCAACTATGATTACGTGTGTTTGGTGATGAAGTTACATTGAAGTATACCTTATGATAAGATTGATTAAGGTTGGTATGATGCTGAATTGAAATGTGTTGATTTGTGGCTTGTGTGTGTTGGTTAAGATGTAATGATATAAGGTCGGTGATGAATTTCCTATATGCCTTATTATGATATGGTGATGTAGATGTGCTAATCTCACATGAGTGAATTACATTGAAAGGAAATTCTCATGTAATTCATTATGAGCTAAAGACTATGACTATATAAGGAGTAGTCTCATATGACCTAAACTAAGTTATGATAATTAATGAAAGACATTTAAAAAGGGACTCTAGCT
Organism: Solanum pennellii; assembly: GCF_001406875.1. Taxonomy (NCBI): domain Eukaryota; kingdom Viridiplantae; phylum Streptophyta; class Magnoliopsida; order Solanales; family Solanaceae; genus Solanum; species Solanum pennellii. The sequence goes on along the minus strand of NC_028643.1, from coordinate 6,481,096 downwards.
TAGCACCGAGTGAACTAGAAGTGAGTAGGGTCTTTTCCCACGTAGAGAAGGTAGGTACACTAATGTAATCATGAGAATGGAGACTATAATGCATGTAGTATAAAGAGGGTCCCAAGCACATTTCCTAGTTCTTGAACTATGTTGCCCCCATAGGAATACTAGCTAGTGGATCCACATAGATGTCATGTTCATGTTTTCGTACTACCTTGGCAATTAGTCCACCTTCTTTCAGTGTAGGGTTCCATGACACCGAATTCCACATTGGCTCATTATGTCGGTTAAGAAAGGATGTTCTCGAAAGTAAAATGAAGTAATAAAGTGAATTCTAACTAGGATGACTTACGGGGTTTGACTTAGTCTAGGTAGGAGTATGAGACTCTACCTATACATTGCACTAGTTGTCCTTGAGGGAAGTCTTAGGAGGATGTTCTTATGCTTTATGCTCTTATAAAGTGAAGGAAATGTATGTGTTGACTTTATATGTTGATGATACTATATGATGTTGGTTTCATGTATGAACATGCTATTGGTCTATATTGCTAAATATGATGATGATTACTATTGATGCTATGTTATGAGATCGTAGGCATTTCTTATGATTCTTGGTTGGGTTTACTTGATTGAGTAAGGTTATGGGGCCTTACTTGGTCATTGCATTTGTATACTTGATGGGGGTTATGAGTAAGGATCTTGTATGTGTTGTTATGACATAAACTCTTATATGTGCTTTGTTGACATAACATGATGTTGGAGTTATGTTGGTTAAGGTTCTAGTATGATATTAATCATGTTGACTTGGTTATACTTGATTATGTTGGTCTTGTCACTTGTGTTGAATATGTTATTGTCCCAATGAATATGTGGTTATTGTCCTATATAAGTTCTTGATTCTGCATAAGGCTTTTCAAAGTAGCTTGACATGGTTTTTGAATAAATGTCATTTTTAACATGATTTCGATACTGTGTGTGCATATGATTCCATACTTAGTACAGGTGATGTGCTAACCCTATTTTATCCCCTTTTCCCCAACATTTTAGGTTTCGATCGTTGAAGGGTTCGTGATCACTTTGTAGGAAGGCTTGAATCATTTCTCCAAGTATGGGTATGTCCTCATGTTCCAAGGATGATGCCTTTCTATCACCCTACCTATGTTACATTGCTATAGTCTACAGACAATCATTTCATTCTTTTTGTTTCGAGATCTTGTTGTAAGCCCTAAGTGACATTTCTACAATTGTGTAAAGGTTTTGTGTATTTTGTTTAGATGGTTTAATATGAGACATCCTTATGAAGACTATATTATGTATATTATCTATATGTGGCATAAAAGTAGAAGACTATGTAATCTTCTTATACAAAGAGTCTATGTATACTCGCTATGAATATATTATGTGTAAGCGAAAGGCCTAAGTAAAACTCATGAAGTAGATGTAGATGAAACATTTTAAATTTTCCACACTTTTAGCCTATGAATGTAAAGATGAATGCTAAGAGGCTAGTATTATTCCTCTCCGAGGTCGATGACGTCTCGTCTAGGGGGTGCTCCCCGAATGTGACAGAAGGATATTTCTAGCGTGGGGATGGTGGAATATTGCGAAGTCTTGGCCAAATAAACTCACCGTCTCGAATCTGGAAAAGCTGGAAACAATAAAAAAAACCCCGTACAACAGCTTTGCTTCCAGGTAGGCTAGGTTTTATGCATTGAGTAGTTGTAAATATGTGTATACCATGTAAAGTATGAAATCGATAGTATGGGTTAGTTGTAGACCTTCGTGCACTGAGTGAATTCCGTGGAAAATTGCTATAATTTACGTAATTGGTTAGTGCTTAAGTAGAGATTTTGATGACTTGTCAAGGTTTCTGGAATTGCCTTTTTGAATAGAATTGCTTCGAAAACAAAGGTATCCAGTAAGGTGGAACAAGACTATGGGTATATGCTATGTTCGACCTATTAAAGTTATAAAGTTGATGGATTTGGGTGATTAGGATTAAACCCTAATAACGAACCCTAATGAATAACAAGGATTGAGTTTGGCCTATTGTATGTTAGGGATTGAGGGTAATTCATAGATGATTGTTGTGATGTCATGTTTGTGCGACATATGATGTAATTGTTTCATTATAATGCATGTACGTATGTGAATTTTGCATTATTGACTGTCCTAATCATAAATGAGGATAATTGAATAATTGTATGCCATGAAATCACCTCTTGTTGTATAATTGTGAGAATACATTGTGATTATGATTATGGTATGTGAATGGAGATCGAATTGCCACGTTCTGGCAAGCTAACTTGGATGGGATTGTCACGTTCCGACACAACTTTGGGAACGGATTTCCACGTTTCGGCAAGCTAACTGTTTGAGTTTGGGTTACATGAGAGGACCAACTACTTGTGATAAATGTGTATTGTGAAGCATGTTATATTCAATATTATGCATGTGTGAAATCCTTGTCGATCGGGAGTAGTTGTATTTATGCATATACATGTGAATATTTGGTGACATGGATGTGTTATATAGTGTATACTTGTTTGGCAATAGTGGAAGGTCAAGGTGTTCTAGGGGCGAGTGAGGAACAACGAGAGGTGTTTGTTTGGGTAAGTACCAAAATAGAGTGGGCTAAGGTCAGATCTTAAGGTAATGAAACTACATGGCCTTGGTTAGGCAAGGTGACGAGCATTTAGGGGTATGACACATCGACTGGTAGGAAATAAAGGTGGTAGTGCTTGGGAATATTAGCCGGGGTTAGCATGTTTAAACTATGATCTAATAAAATCGGAAGTGTTAGTTGTGAGGAAAGTGGTTAGCATTCAGAGGTGTAAACCCACAGGTGTTCTAAGAGAGGACAAGGGTGGGGAAGCGAGTGGTTAAATGCATGATCTTACTATTTTATGAAGTCGGTGTCGGGTTGACCGATGATGCCTACCAGTACGTGTGGTTTTACTGATACTACTCTTGCTATGTCTTTTGACATAGTCTGGATACAAGATTGGTGATGTCTCCTTAGGTAAAGATAAAGAAATTCTGCAACAGCTTCTATTCTTTTTTCTGTATGGTGGGAGTTGTTTCTTTTGTTATTTTGTCCAATTTTTACTCTTAGTAGCTCTTGTACCTGTTAGACTAGATCTTTAGGGTTGTTAGTTACTTTAAAAGTCTTAACTAGTTCGTTGAAAAAGATCCCTTTTATAAAGATTTTGATCTCTATTATATCCGTCCTTCGTTAATTTTTCCGCATGTTTAAATCTTTGGGGTATAAAGGTTCTCCTACTTAGGTGTTAGAGCGGGTATCTGCACGTCCCGGTAGGTTGAGCCGTAACAGGAGTTAAAATGAATTTGATAAGGGGTCCTAGGCTTGGATAAAACGACATGGATTTTATCTAATTAAAATCGAAAAAGACCCTTTTGGACCCAACTTACAGTGGTCTGCCCCACCTTCATGGGGGCACCACGGCTCGTCTAATATAGGAATTATATTAATATTTTTATTTGATACTTATGTATGATTAATAATTGAAATAGTTAACTATTATATTCTTAATAAGTTATCGGTTAACCCAATAACTCAATAATGAAAAATCAATATCCTACCAATAAGCCAATATATTTTTTATAAAACCATTAAATAACTGTTAATCCAATAAACTAATAACACTTTTTTTTGGACAATTTGCATACAATGAAACAACCATCACACTAAATTCAAGAAATACTATAGTACAAATGTTTATTCTTCCTTATTACATAAACCAAATAACATCCAACGGGCGTTCATACGGAGGGAGTTTACAAGAAAACTAAATGAAACACAATGTTTTTGCTATATTAATCGTTCTACACGCTAACATTTGGCGTTGATTCAAAAGACATTTCTTCTTCAAGACTAACTTCATTATCATGGTAAGAAGTTAAAGTGGGCCTTGGCTCAAAATCTTTAGTAAAAGATGATTTTACTTGTTTGAGGCCAACATCACCATGATAGTAAGCAGTTAAAGTCGGCCTTGGTTCAAAAGACCTTTCTTCTTCAAGACTAACTTCATTATCATGGTAAGAAGTTAAAGTGGGCCTTGGCTCAAAATCTTTAGTAAAAGATGATTTTACTTGTTTGAGGCCAACATCACCATGATGGTAAGCATTTAAAGTCAGCCTTGGTTTAAAAGAGTTTTCTTCTTTAAGACTGTCTTCATCATCACGGTAAGAAGTTAAAGTCGGCCTTGGTTCAAAATCTTTAGTAAAGGATGATTTTTCTTGTTCGAGACTAGCACCATCATGATAGTAAGCAGTTAATGTCGTCCTTGGTTCAAAAAACTTTTTTCCTTTAAGACCAACTTCATTATCGTGATAAGAAGTTGCAGTTGGCCTTGGTTCAAAAGACTTTTCTTGTTTCAGACTAGCATCATCATGATAATAAGCAGTTAGAGTTGGTCTTGGCTCGAAAGGAACGCCAGGGTCTCTTCTTGCATCTGTTCTGCTTGCATACTGCACAAAAATGTCATACTCAAAATGTTAACTAAGTATTTCACATGCAAAAATTAGGATATTTTCCAGTATTTCAATGTAAATTTGTTTCTTTCAGTAAGTTGATTTGGTTGAAAATCATATTTTTCTTGAAAAATCATTGTTTTATAACTCAATTTTTTCATTATTACGAGGTAAGATACCCTCTATTTCTAATAGAGATAGAATTTCTTCCATAACAAACATTAAATAGAGTTACCTATAATTACTTTTAAATAAACTAATTGTTTAAATTATTTTTGTGCATTGTTAATGCATAGAAATTTGACTTACCAAAGAAAATGAAATGAGGAGGATGAGAGCAAAAATTGATTTCATGTCTTTAAAAGAGGTACAATTCATATGTTTTTGCTATTGATATTTGCTTGGTGCATGGATAAAAAAATCCCCCAGTTTATTATATAGACAAGATGGGCAAATACAAAACAATATAATAATAGTAATAAAAATAATAACAACAAATAATAATAATTAAAATTAGAAGAAGTATAGAATTACCAAGCGGGCCCTCTTAGCTTCACCATGTTTCGTGTTTCATGTGATATAATTATAATAATAATAACTAACAAGCGGGCCCTCTTAGCTTCTCCGTGTTTCGTGTTTCATGTGATATAATTATTCTACAATCAAAATATTTTTCGTTAAAACTAGGGGAAAATGTGTGAAATATATTTGAACTTTAATCAAAATTGTTGTTACGATATCAAATTTTTTTAAATGACCTTTTACTCTCCTCCACTATTTAATAGTGTATTTTAAAGGTATATATGTATCCACATAGACATAAAAAATATTGCACAATTATAAATAGTAATGTGTCCACATTAACATATATATACCTTTAAAATACACTATTAAATAACTCATGGAGTAAAATGTCCTTTATAAAATTTGGTATCATAGATAATTTCGGTCAAAGTCGAAGTATTTTTCAGATCATTTTCCCTTAAAACTATTAAATATAGAGAGAGAGAGAGTAGAAATATAGGGAACGTTAGTGTGTTCATCTAGTTGAGGGTATTTATGTAATGTTTGTATTTTTTTCATTTCAATTTATACATTTTTTTAATCTTTCTAATATTTGAGAATTATATTTCAAGAAAATACTATAAATTGTGATAATTAATAATTTAAAATATTTAGATTAAGAAAATATTTAAAATCTCAAAAATTTATCGATGTTACATAAATTGGGACAAAATAAATAACATATATTATTTAAAATTCGCATAAAAAAACACTGTAAATAACAAAAATTAACTACTTGAAATATTATAAAAAAAATATAAGATTGAAATATAGAGAGTAATAGATATTATTTAAAAATATATACAAACTACTAGAAATGACAATAATTACCAATTTCAAATATTTTAAAATTATAATTTTTTGAGATGATTCTCCAAATTCCAATGATATCACATAGATTGAGACGAAAAGTGTAACATATATTAGGTCATGTGCTGACATGAGGTATCATATATGGTATATAGTACGTAGAAACTGGTTGGCAAGTCTGAAGTACTTTTTGCAAAAAAAAAATATGTAATAAAATTAGGTAATGATTTGATAAACATTTTGACTATTTAAGATTGATAAAAATTCCTACTGATTGAAGCAATTTGATAATTAAATTAAAAGTTATAATGGTAAGAATAATATCTCAATTTGATAATTAAATTAAAAGTTAAAATGGTAAGAATAATATCTTACTTATGACCTAAGTTTATTTCTAATCTAAGTAAAATCATAAATAACATTTAATGAAGAATACTTCTCGTCTTTACATCAGTTACTTGATGGACGTATTAAGTTTTAACCTCTAAATGGTTTTCCCTTCACCCATTAGGATTACCACATATTATCTACATTATTTCCATCGCCGATGACTATGGTAACATAAGACTAGGGCAAGGAGGTAGAAATTAATTTATGACTTACGCTTTTGCTTCTCTCTGTGATGATATCTTCCGCAATAGATATGTACCCTAACGATCTCTACGTAAAATTACCGTCTTCAAGATCCCGATGTGTATTAATATATTAAGAGTCTATATGTGACATCTGAGCCAAAATTGTTTGAACTGATAATCTTCATATATAAAACGTGTGCATATAAAAACTAAATTAAAATATCATTTGCAATTTTGTTAGAACAAGCATATTGAGAAGATCTGCAAGAGGATAGATCCAAAAACATTTCAGAAGGTCTCAATGACAAAAAAAAAAAAAAAACTATATCAATGAGGATGGTCTCAAAATTTTTCTCCATTATCGATAATATTTGGAAAATTAATACTTTTAATTCGCGCTTACAATATAGTATGTTGATGCAAAGCAATATTTAACTGACAATTACGAAACCTTTTCCCTTAGTCAATAAATGATATGTTAAGAATTTTTTTTAGAAAACTTCCTTTTATTCATCATTTGTTATCGTGTGTGGTTACCTTTGCTAGTGCTAAGTTGTTGCGTTTTGTTTTGGCAGATGTCGAGGATCAGATCTTCTGTTTCCAATGGTAGAGGAGAGGCAGTCCTCGAGGATATTGTTGAGACCCCAACTAGAGGTAGAGGTAGGGCCTGAGCTAGAGATCGTGCTCGTGGAGTAGCACCGGTTAGAGTTCGTGCCCGGGAGTGGCACCAATTAAAGGTAAAGCTAAGGAGTCCTCTCCTGAGCCACATGTTGAGGGGGTTGAGGACCAGGTTCCTCCCGAATTTGGAGCTCCTTGTTTCAGGAGACTTTGTTGAGGATGCTATGTGTGTTAGAGAAACTCACTTAGGGTAATGTGACAAGTACGCCACAAGGTTCTTAGACAAGGTAGGGTCATAGACCTCAAAGAAGTAACAGACTCAGGTATTCATGATCAGGTAGGCTAACCACCAGTTGTTCCCGCACTAGGTGTTTGTTCACATAATGCTCGGTTGATCAACAGTGTTCTAAGAGGTTTCAGAAAATGAAACCACCCATTTTCATGTTAGTAAGAGTGAAGATGTTCATGAGTTCTTGATGTTGTGTGATGAGATGCTTAAGGTAGTGGGTATGGTGGATGCTCGTGGTGTTTTCCTTGTTACACTTCAACGTCGTTATCGTGCCAGAGAGTGGTAGAGGACTTTAGTGAGGTTTCGATAAGTTGGATCTCCCGTGGTGTGTACTCTGGTACTTTCTAGGATTGCTTTATTCCTTGGAGCACGAGGAGGAGAATTGGTTGAGGTTTGAGAGGTTGACTTAGGGCATTTTCTCAGTGACCGAGTATGAGGCCTGTTTTTGCGAGCTTTCTAGGCATGATATGCCTATTGTTTTGGATGAAGTAGTGAGAGTTCACAGGTTTGTGAATGGGTTGACTTTTTTTCATGTTTTATTTGTTCAGAGCAGACAAAGAGAAGGCTTCCTTCCAGTCCATTGTAAGCACCGCCAAGTAAGGGGGCTTGATGGTTTTAAAGGAGTTTGGGGATCCCAAGAGGTCCCGATCATCTGGTCAGTTTTTTGGTGCCTCATTAGGAGGCAAAGGATTGCATAGAGGCAGTAGCTCCTTTCGGTGTCATGGGCCGATTCATGCTTCTATGCTATCAGTTGAGAATGGGAAGTCAAACTCAAGGATCTTATTATTTCTAGTTGAGGTGCCTATGGTAGTTCATTTGGTTCAAAACATCAGATGTCTTGATTTACTTGTAGGGGTCCATGGTCATTTGATACGACAGTGTCCTCTAAAACTCATTAAGGACCCAGCGTTCTTATTCAGCTACTCCAGCTAGAGATTCAGTGGCTCCGGCCAGGGGTCAATGCAAAGGTTAGACCGATAGGTGGCAGGACTACTGGTAGAGGTACTCCAGCTCCGCAGGGTGGAGGTAGAGGTTCTACTTTGACTGTAGGCGGTCGGAGGGACAATGTTATGCTCTTCCATGGAGGCTTGAGGCCAAAACATTGGATGTTGTGATCATAGATATCATTCTAGTTTTCCATCGACCTGAGTTTGTTTTATTTGATCTAGGGTTTGCTTTCTCGTATACATATACATGTTTTATTGTTGGGTTTGATTGTATGGTTGTGTCTATTCATGTATCTACACCAGTGGGTGAATCCTTAGTGGTAGATCGAGTGTATCGATCATGTCTCGTTTCTTTAGGCGGGTATGATACTTCAATAGACTTGATCAGGATGATAGACTTTGTTGTTATCTTAGGTATGGATTGGATTTCTCCACATCATGCTATTGATTGTGACCTTCGCGATGTCTAAAGTCCCGAGAGTTGAGTGGATGACTGCTAGTTGTTATTATCCCAGCAAATTTATCTCCTTCATTCGATCTCAGAGGTTGGTTAATAGAGGGTGTTTTTCCTACTTGACTTTCATTTGTGATACTAGTGTTGAACTACCTCTCATGGATTTTTGTGCCCATAGTTTTAGAGATTTCAGATGTTTTTCCTACTGAACTTTCAAGTGTTGCTTAGGATAGGAATATTAATTTTGTTGTTTACTTGGAACTGGGTACCAAGCCTATCTCTATTTCTCCTTATCGTATGGCTCCAGCTAAGTTGAAGGAATTAAAGGATCTGTCATAGGATTTCTTTAGTAAGGGATTCATTCGCTCTAGTGTTTCTCCTTGGTTTACTCTTGTTTGTGAGGAAGAATGATGGATCCATGTGGATGTGTATTTATTATTGTCAGTTTAACAAAGTGACTATGAAAAATAAATATCCTCTTCCTCGCATAGATGACTTGTTGGTCAAATTCAGGGTGCATCTCTGTTTTCTAAGATTGGTTTGAGGTTCACGTATCAATCAAGGCATCGGATATGGTCACTATGAGTTTCTTGTGATGTCTTTTGTTTTGACTAACACTCTTGCAGCGTTCGTGGATTTGATGAACGTAGTATTCCAACCCTACTTTTTTTATAGTGTCCATTGACGACATCTTGGTGTACTCCAGAGATTGAGGATCATGATTGGCATTTGAGGATTGTACTCTAGAGATAGAGGGAGGAGAACATTTATGTCAAGTTATCAAAGTGCAAATTTTGGATTTATTCTATGGTATGTTTGGGAGGTGTGGTGTCAAAGGAGGGTATTCGGGTGGATCCAACCGAGATCAAGGCAATGAAGAGTTGTACTAGACCTACGTTAGTTATTGAGATTCGGGTTTTTGTATGACTTGCAGGTTGTTACAGGCAATTTATTCAGAGCTTCTCCACTATTGCGTCTTCTTTGAACAGGTTTACTCAATAGAGTGTGAGCTTTCAATGGCCTGATGAGTGTGAGGAGAGCTTTCAAAAGTTCAAGACGTTATTCACTTCGGCTCTTATTTTGACTTTACCTGAGATGGGTGTAGACTTCACTGTTCATTGGCATGTTTTTAGGGTCACGTTAGGTGGATTTCTGATGTATAAGGGTAAGATGATCGCCTATTGTTCTAGACAGTTAGATACCCATGAGAGAAATACCATACCCATACTTTAGAGTTGGTAGACGTAGTGCTTTTTCTTAAGATATAACCATATTATCTGTATGTGGTTCATTGTAAGGTATTTACGAATTATCTGAGTCTTCAATATATCTTCAGTCAGAGGGATATGAACTTTAGGCAACATAGACGACTTGAGATACTAAAGCACTATGACATCACCATCTTATATCATCCATAAAAGTCCAATGTTATGGCCGATGATTTAATTAGCAATACTTCTAGCATGGGAAGTCTTGTTGCTATTAGTGTGGATTAGAAACCATTGGCTAAATACAAAGGTTAGCCAATAGTCTCGTCTACTTGTAGGTTTCTAAGGAGATGGATGGTTTGATTGCTTTCATTCAGGTCTGTTCTTCCTTAGTTGAGCAGATTTGCGAGCATCAGTTTGATGACGAGAAACAATGTCTTATTCGAGACAAGGTGATGAAAAGGGAAACCAAAGAGGCTATCATTGATTCTAAGGGTTCCTTAAGGATTGGGGGTAGGATTTTTGTGCCCAAGGTGGACAATTTGATTAGATTGATTCTTAAGGAGGTCGATTTTTCCCGATATTCCATCCATCCAGGTGTAGAAAAGATGTATGATGATTTGAGCTATTACTATTGGTGGTGTGGGATGAAGAAGAATATTGCAGATTTTGTTTCAAGGTGTTTAAATTGCCAATAGGTCAAGTGTGAACACCAGCGTCCTGAAGGTATATCTCATAGGAAGCCTATTCCTACTTGAAAGAGGGAGTTAATCACTATGGAATTTGTTATGGGATGACCAACCACTACGGGAGGTTATGATTCTATTTGGGTGGTTATGAACAGGTTTACCAAGTCTGCCTATTTCATTTCGGTTCAGGTGAAGTATACAATAGAGAAGTTAGTTGAGCTTTATATTTTGTGCGACTGCATGGGGTCCAAGTTTCTATAGTATTTGATTGAGGTTGCTTGTTCACTTCCCTTTTCTAGAAGACATTACAACATGGTTTGGTACTCGACAAGATATGAGTACAACCTTCCATCCCCATAGAGATGGTTAGCCCGAGCAAATGATTTAGGTTTTGGAGGACATGCTCCGAGCTTGTGGGATATATTTTTTTGCTAGATGGGATCGTCATTTGCCCTTAGTAGAGTTTGCCTACAACAACAATTATGAGTCTAGTATTCAGATGACCCCATTTGAGGCGTTGTATTACAAATGATGTAGATCTCCCATCAGATGAGTTGATTCCATTGAGAGGAATTCATTGGATATAAACTTGCTTAGAGATGTTATGGAATAGGTTCATATGATCCAGGGTAAACGGCTGACACCAGAGTCAACAGAATAGTATGTGGATCGGAGAGTTGGCTTCGAGTGTCACACATAAAGGGTGTGATGAAGTTTGAAAAGAAGGAAAATCTTAGCCCTAGATTCTTTGGGCCCTTTGAGATTTTGACTTGTATGGGAAAGGTGGCATGTAAGTTGGTTTTGCCACCTAGCGTGCCAAGTGTGCATCTTGTGTTTCATGTCTCCATGCTTCGAAAGTACGTGTCGGATGAGTCCCATGTACTTTCTCTTGATTCAGTTGAATTTTGTTCGCTTCTCTTTGTGATAATGTCTTTCGAATCAGGTATGTACTCCTAACGATCTATATGTAAGACAATCATGTTCAAGATCCTTATGTGTATTAAAGTATTTAAGGGTTCTCAATAATATTTACAAAAGAAAATATTTTTGATTAACCAAAGACAAAAAGAAAAAACTTTCTTAGGAATACATTTTATTGAAAAATATCATTTGACATGCCAAAAAGGCAAACACATACTAAATTATATCTAATATTACTATTAAGAAGAGGAAATAAGCATACAACTGGGTGTTAACATGCTTGCTTCAGTTCTATGTTTCCCTCCTAAAAACGTTACTTGGCTTGTTGGCAAAAGCTTGACATTTCATGTGCAAGGTCCTAGTTTTGAACCTAAGTAACATCCTTTCTTCAATTTCCATTATTATTAATGTTTTTTACTTGTAATTTTATATATAAATATTAGTTATTTCATTTTCTATCTTATATAAAATAATATATAACTTTTTATAGTTTATAGTTTATAGTTTATACTTATATCAATTACTAGGCAGGGATGGCCCGTGCAAGCACGGGCCCAATGTTAAAAAGATTATTGCGTGTCTAATACCACACATAGATATATATACACAGATGGATATGCAAATTAACAAACAAGAGGTGCACATCCACGTAGAAGAGTGACCACATTAGCAGTAAAGATAGTTGTTTTATAGATAATTTAGAACTAATCCATTTGGAAAAGAACATTCCAAAATATATGAATAAATGACACTCCATTAGATCAAAACTGAAACTTTTAAGTTGTGATAGCTCATTGATTGTGCAAGATGATAGCAAATAGAGTCACTGATGTCTAAAGTACACTAATATTTTTACCATTTGATTACCAAAGGATGAAATTTTTTTATAATAGCCAGTTGCAGGTCATACCCTATATCTTTGCACACAAGATAGAAAAATAAAAAATCCAGAGAGTTCGTTGACAACCTTCCCAGCTCTTGCTTTGGTTGCGAGAGAAAGGAAGGGGCTGATCTGATAGTGCGTACTGGTGTCGATGCAATACTCCTTGCTTTCAGAGCTGAAAAGAGAGTGTGAAATAAATGAAACCAATTGAATAAAAAATACGTATATTGGCCTAATCGCCACGTTTTCTAGATGGTGCTTGAATTTTGGCAAGTGTGTGCACATGCACTATTCATCCGATGTTTTTCCAAAGGCCAAGAGATCAACATAAACTACTTCAATGTGCACATTCATGTGAACCAACGTTGTCGGCTTGTGCATATAATTTATCGACAAGACAATATTAAAACACACAAAAGATACTCTTTAGGCATAATAACTAAAAACAGAACAATCATTAGTGCAATAGATAATACATTAACAATTTCATTAGTACTCTTCATTGAACAAGTGACTAAAGAGGGAGGATAGTAAATTAATAATAGATTGAAGCATGCAAGATCTAAGTACATTGTGAACGTTTTAGGTTGTACCTGATATCAATTTCTCAAAAATAGGCAGTAAAAGTGTACGCCATCAACAACATAAGTGTATTCCATCAACATCTTCAAAAACATATAATATATTTCACTGGTAACAAAAATAAAAATGATAGGTGGGGAAATAGAGTCTTGACAAATGCATGTAGTTAGTTAATAAGTTCATGTGTGACTTATAGATCACGAGTTTGAGTCGTGAAAGCAATCAGTAATGCTTTGATTAGGATAAACCATTTACATCACATCATAAAACCGTGCACAGATACTTTATGCATGGAACTTCTAATTAATATTCAAATATATATACTGCATACTGCATACTAATCAATAGGCACTAATTTAAGTTGCAAATATAGAAGCAACTTCTAAAATGTGTTGCGACTCCAATCAATTACTACTGAATTTATTCAATGTTTGTGAGAGATGGGAGGGTTTGAGAACTATACAAGATGAGCTGAATTTCATTATTTACATATTAATTAGAAGTATATATGATTAGAGCTGATATAAGTGTTAAAATTCATACATAATTATTAACTCACATCGAAGCATTATGCAAATCAACTATCAAGAAGAAAGCACACCACCAAAAATCAAAACCTAACAATAAAAACAGAAATTCTAGCACTGAATAATTCAACATGTTCAGTTTACATAATTCATAGCAAAATCGACCAACTAAATGAAGTTGACATGGAATTAAATTAAATCCTAATGCAACTATGCAAGTACCGAACAACAACAAAAAAGTACTATACTATATAAGCTTATGTTTTATTAGCAGCTAACATTGAAGCTAAGACTATGTTGCAGTCTATTTGCTTGGCATCTCTACTTCACTCTCCAAAACTCCAAGACTCCATTAACGGCAATTCAAAATCCACAACACTACCCTACTCCATTCGAGCTCAAACAAGTTGTTGTCTTTCTCATCAAAACCAATAAATCTCTCACTACTCTTACTTTATGGTTATCTTATATCTTGTTCAATGTTCACCTAATGAATATAATTTGTGTCTCAGAATTCTAGGTGCGTTGTTGAAAGTGTAGAGTTGGGTGAATCTGTTGTTGTACCTGAAATGACGGTAGACACTGCTCCATTAGTCTCTGTGAACGTGATGTCCAACGAGAGTATTAAGGAAGAAGAAAACAATGGCATGATCCATGCTCAATCTGCTGATGTTGTTGAAGAAGAAAACAATGGTCTGTCCCCTCAATCATCAAATGAACTTCTAAAGCAAAATGCTGCATCTGCTGAAAAAATTGGATTATCAGACTCCAATGAAACAGGAACAGTTTCTCCATCCAACCCCAACGAATTACTGGATGTGCCCCAAGTAACAGTTCCAAGAGAAACTGAGGATCAAGTTTATTTTGCTTGTCCTAAGGTACATTTGCTTTTTTTGTGTGTTTTATTTGGTAGCAGCTTTTTGATAGAATT
>NC_028643.1:6433283-6460141 GCF_001406875.1 Solanum pennellii | reverse complement strand
TATATATATATATATATATAATTTAAGAATTTATTTTTCTTATATAAACTCCTATCACTACTTCATCGTTGTCGGTTAATGAGACATACTGGGTACACGTAGTTTCGTACTCATGCTACACTTGTTGCACTCTTTGTGGTGCAGATTCGATTTCGAGTAGGAGCACATCTCGAGGAGCACTTTGAGTCCGAGTTTGGAGTGTCTTGGAGTTGTGGTGAGTTGCTTGGCTGTTCCGTGGCCCACACCTCCCTCTATCTTTTACTTATTCTGCTATTCAGTATTCAAACAGGATATCCGTTATGTTAGATTTGTCATTTTAGTTTTAGAATTGCATCATATTTTAGAAGTTCTTGTACTTATGAGTCCAATTCTTGGGTAGTACTTTTTTTCAGTTTTCCGCATTCGTACTTATAAGAAACTCAGTGTTGGAGATTTGGCTAATTGTTGTCTTTTCACTCATTAGTTAGTTAAGTTTGTGAAAAAATGTTGGTTGGCTTACCTCTTGGTTGGGAACATAGGTGCCATCATGAATCATGATTTTTGGGTCTTGATAATTTGGTATCAGAGCCCTAGGTTCATCGGTCTGACGAGTACAAGAGCAATGTCTAGCAGAGTCTTGCGGATCGGTATGAAGACGTCCATACCTATCTTCGAGAGGCTATAAGACATTTAGGAAATATTTTTTTCTTTCATTCAATATCATGCACACTTGATCTTGTTGAAATTTTAATCTCGATATCTCATTCTCAGATGGCGAGGACTCGTACACGGGCAAGTGGTGGTCAGGATTCTATTCCTGCGCCTGCTTCGGAGAACACTATTCGAGGTAGAGGCAGAGGACGATCTTGAGGTCGTAGGGGCCGTATTGCAGCACCTGTGGAAGGTCAAGTACCAATAGCTACCCAGGGTCATAATTGGACCGTACCTTACGATGCAGAGGTTGTTTAGGGAATATGCAAGATCGTGTCGAGGGGAATGGGCCAGCTCAGTCTCCACGCAGTTCTATTGTCACCCCAATGCTTCAAGATACCTTGGCTCGTATATTAGGACTCCTAGAGGGGATGGCTCAGCCAGGAGCTTTGCCTGTCACTTTTGATGGTTCACAGACCCGTGTTGGAGGTCAGACTCCAGATCCAATAGTTGCTTTAGATTCTCAGACTCCCAGGCCTCAGCCAGCTGCTGTTGTAGCTCCTCGTTTGGATAGTATGGAATTTCCAGATATTGCATCACATTTGGCGAACAGACCTTCTATGACCATTGATGAGCAAAAGATGTTTGTGAGGTTCAGACTAATGAATCCTCCTACTTATACTGGTGACTTAACTGAGGATGCATATGAATTTATAGTTAGTTGTCATGAGAGGTTGAATAATCTTGGATTAGTGGAGTCTCATGGAGTTGACTACACTGCGTTTTAGATGACTGGATCTGCCAAGCGGTGGTTGAGGGATTATATTAGTAGTAGGCCAGCTGGATCTCCTCCACTATCCTGGACTCAGTTTACTCAGGTATTTCTATAAAAGGTTGTTCCACGCAGTGAGAGGGAGTGCAAGAGGACCGAGTTTGAGGGTTTGCAGCAAGGTGGTATGTCAGTTGCAGAGTATAAGGGTAAATTTCATGCCTTGGCTAGGCATGCTTCGATGATACTTCCCACAGAGGCTGAGAGAGTGAGGAGGTTTGTTAAGGGGCTGATTATTCCGATTCTTCTAGGAGTTTCTCAGGTTGCTGCTTCTGGTGTTCCATTCCAGAAAGTGGTGGATGCTGCTAAGGAGTTGGAGATGATTCGACGTGAGGGATTTGAGCAGCGTGAGGGCAAGAGGACCCGTTATTCAAGTGATTTTGGTGGTGCTCCGCCTAAGAGTTGAGGTTATGTAGGGAGACGTTATCGTTCTCAGTCTAGCAGACCCATTCATGCTGCTATACCTACGTCTTAGGCTGGTTACACTGGGCATAGTTCTTCGAGCTCAGTCCATACTTCACAGGGTTCATCTTCTAGGCCTATAGTTCGTGGAGGGCATTATGGTCAGTCAGGTTCCTCTCATCAGCCTGCGTCTCGTAGGGGCTGTTTTGAGTGTGGTGATATGGGACACTTTGTGAGAGACTGCCCTAGGACCAGACGTGGTGGCTTGCGTCAGGGTTCTCAGGCTTCGACTTCCAGGGATGCACAACCTCCAGCTAGGGGTGGTGCACAGAATGGTAGAGGCGGTTCTCATTCGGGTAGAGGTGGTTCTCTTTCTGGTCGAGGTGGTGGTCGTGGAGGTTCACAATTTGAGGGAGGTCGTTCTCACTGTTATGCTTTTCCGGGTAGGCCAAAGGTTGAGGCTTCAGATGTTGTTATCACAGGTATTATTCCGGTTTGTCATCGACAAGCTACTGTATTATTTGATCCAGGCTCTACTTATTTTTATGTGTCCACATATTTTGCTCCTAGTCTAGATATATTATGTGAGTCTCTTGATTTGTCGATACGTGTTTCTACTCCTGTCGCGGATTCTGTAGTTGTAGATCGGGTGTATCGATTATGTACTATTACCTTGATGGGGTATGACACTCATGCAGATTTAAAGGTCTTAGATATGATAGATTTTGATGTGATTCTCGGTATGGATTGGTTATCTTCTTACCACGCAATTTTAAATTGCCATGCCAAGGCAATCACTTTAGCTATGCCTGGAATTCCTATAGTAGAGTGGAGAGGTTCTCTTAGTCACCCTCCTAAGGGTGTGATATCATTTCTTAAGGCTCATCAGTTGGTACAGAGAGGATGTTTGGCTTACTTGGCACACATTCGAGATACTAGTATTGAGACTCCTATGCTTGAGTCTATTCCAGTAGTGAGTGAATCTTCAGAGGTATTCCCAATCAATTTTCCAGGTCTTCCACCAAATCATGATATTGATATTTGTATTGATATGGAGCCAGGCACTCAACCTATTTTCATTCCTCCTTATCGTATGGCACCGGCTGAATTGAAAGAGTTGAAGCACCAGTTGCAAGATTTGTTGAGCAAGGGTTTTATTAGACCGAGTGTATCTCCTTGGGGTGCTCCATTGTTATTTGTGAAGAAGAAGTATCGATCTATGCGTATGTGTATTGACTATCGACAGTTGAATAAGGTAACCATAAGAAATAAGTATCTGATACCTCGTATTGATGATTTATTTGATCAGTTGCAAGGTGCTTCAGTTTTCTCCAAGATTCATTTGAGATCTGGCTATCACCAGCTGAAGGTTAGGGTGGAGGATATCCCTAAGATATCTTTTCGAACACGTTATGGCCATTACGAGTTTTTGGTGATATCTTTTGGATTGACTAATGCCCCTGCAGCTTTTATGGACTTGATGAATGGAGTTTTCAGACCGTATTTGGATTCCTTTGTTATTGTCTTCATAGACGATATATTGATATACTCACGCACTAAGGAGGAACATGAATATCATTTGAGGATCGTTCTTGGGATTCTAAAGGAGAAGAAGCTTTATGCAAAGTTTTCAAAGTGTGAGTTTTGGCTTAGTTCGGTAGCATTCTTAGGACATGTAGTGTCCAAGGAGGGTATCATGGTGGATCCTAAGAAGATTGAGGCAGTTAGAGATTAGGTTAGACCTGCTTCAGTTACTGAGAGTCGGAGTTTCTTAAGCCTTGCAGGTTATTATCAACGATTTGTTGAGGGTTTCTCATCCATTTCATCTCCATTAACTAGATTGACACAAAAGGAGGTGATTTTTCAATTGTCTGACGAATGTGAGGTTAGTTTCCAAAAGCTCAAGACTTTATTAACTACTGCTCCAATTTTGACCCTACCCGTGGAGGGAGAGGGTTTTGTTGTTTATTGTGATACTTCTCGGATTGGTCTTGGTTGTATATTAATGCAGAAGGGAAAAGTGATAGATTATGCTTCGAGACAGTTGAAGGTTCATGAGAAGAACTATCCTATTCATGATTTAAAGTTGGCGACTGTTGTGTTTGCATTGAAAATTTGGAGGCATTATCTTTATGGTGTGCATTGTGAGGTGTTCACAGATCATCGTAGCCTCCAATATATATTCAATCAGAGGGATCTGAATTTGAGGCAGCGGAGATGGTTGGAGTTGCTCAAGGACTACGACATGACTATTCTTTATCATCCAGGCAATGCAAATGTTGTAGTAGATGCCTTGAGTCGAAAGGGGGTAAGTATGGGTAGTCTAGCCATGTTACAGGTTGACAAGAGTCCTTTAGCTAGGGATGCCCAATCCTTGGCCAATAGCATTGTGAGACTTAATATTTTAGAACCAGGTAAGGTGTTGGCTTATATGGAGGCTAGGTCATCCTTATTGGAACAGATTCGGGCTCAACAGTTTGATGATGGTGATTTATGTAAGATTAGAGACAAGGTGTTAAAAGGAGAAGCCAAGGCTGCAATTCTTGATAGTGAGGGAGTTTTGAGGATTAAAGGTCGTATCTGTGTTCCTCGGACAGGTGATTTGAGTAGATTGATCATGGAGGAGGCCCATAGTTCAAGGTACTCTATTCATCCAGGGGCTACTAAGATGTATCATGACTTGAAGCAACATTATTGTTGGTGTCGTATGAAGAGGGACATAGTAGATTTTGTATCTCGGTGTTTGAATTGTCAGCAAGTGAAGTATGAACACCAAAAGCCTGGAGTACCTGAGTGGAAGTGGGAGCGCATTGCTATGGACTTTGTGGTAGGGTTGTCACGTACCTTGGGTAAGTTTGATGCTATATGGATCATCGTGGATCGACTAACTAAGTCTGCACACTTTGTACCAGTTCAGACTACCTATAACTCAGAGAAGTTAGCCAAGATCTATATTCGAGAGATAGTTCGTTTGCATGGGGTTCCTATATCTATTATTTTAGATCGTGGAACCCAATTTTCATCTCATTTCTTGCGTTCTATGCAGAAGGAGTTGGGCACTCGAGTGGATCTTAGTACAGCCTTTCACCCTCAGACTGATGGTCAGTCTGAGTGGACTATTCAGGTTCTTGTGGACATGTTGCGGACATGTGTAATTGACTTTGGTGGTCACTGGGATCAGTTTTGCCATTAGCGGAGTTTGCTTACAATAGTAGTTACCATTCGAGCATTGAGATGGCACCATTTGAGGCTTTGTATGGTAGGAGATGTCGATCTCCAATTGGATGGTTTGGTGCATTTGAGGTTAGACCTTGGGGTACAGATTTGCTGAGAGAGTCCTTGGACAAGGTCAAATTGATCCAAGATAGACTTCTCATGGCTCAAAGTAGGCAAAAGAGTTATGCAGATAGGAAGGTTCGTGATTTGGAGTTTATGGTTGGAGAGAGGATTCTATTGAAGGTTTCACCCATGAAAGGTGTGATGAGATTTAGAAAGAAGGGAAAGTTGAGCCTAAGGTATATTGGTACTTTCGAGATTGTGAAGCGTATTGGTGAGGTGGCGTATCAATTGTCTTTGCCACCTGGATTGTCAGGTGTCCATCCTGTATTTCATATTTCGATGTTGAAGAAGTATCATCAGAGTGGTGCTCATGTGATACAATGGGATTCAATGTTACTTGATCAGAATTTGACTTTTGAGGAGGAGACGGTTACCATTTTGGATAGACAAGTTCGAAAGTTGAGGTCAAAAGAGATTACTTCAGTAAAGGTTCAATGGAAGCATCGTCCAGTGGAGAGGCTACATGGGAGACCGAGTCAGACATGAGGAGTAAATATCCTCAGCTTTTTGAGCGTTCAGGTTAGCTCTTTTCTTTTTCCGTTCGAGGATGAACGTTTGTTTAAGTGGTAGGTGATGTAATGACCCGCTCGTTTTGAGAACTTGGACTATTTTGACTCTTTTCGAAAAATTTAAAGGGGATATTTTAACTATTGATAACTACGAGTACCTAGTTGATGAAACTTTTATTAAATAAGTAATATAGATAATAGGTTAGTGGGGTTTCATGGTTAATAAACTATTGTTTAGAAAAGAAAGAAAACACGGGCTCGAGAACTTACCGGCAAGAAGCGAGCGACTCGATCAAAATTTGCAGTGAGTTGATGCAAATTATATTTAAGTGTTGCATGCCTAATTGCTAAGCGTTAAAAAAATATTGTTATATTATTAACATTGTTAATGAATTGGAAATTTGATATTGGCAGTACCGTAGGATGAGGTTCTAAGTAGGATAAAAAAATATTAATGATGATGCATCATGATTTCCTAATGATTGGTGTAATGATTGTTTAATGATTGATTATGATTGCCAAGGTGGTAATGGCGTAGTATTTAGAGTTATTTGCAGGGCATAAAATTGGAAATTTGCAGATTCTGCAATTTGGGGCAATAAAATTTTCCTTTTGTTTTTTTTATTGTTTTGTTGTACTAAAATAAATGATGGGGACAAGAATTAAATGTCAATCATCAGGCAATCACATTCCAATGATTGGCATATGGTAACATATTTGAGAATTTGGCAAACTGCAGAAAAAGTTTAAGAAAAAAAAAGTCACGTTCTGGTGTTATGTCAAGGGGTGGACAATTAGTTCTTATTTTATTCATTTATCAAATTAAGATACTAGTTTTGATGTATTGAGATAGGTAATTAATTATTAGGTGCATATTATAAGATTTAACATTGAATTCTAGGGTATTTGGAAAGGTTAAAGTTAAGTTCTTGGCTTGAAATTTAGCAAGTATGAAAATTTTGGCATACCAATATATATCAAGATTTGGAGTTTGGTTAGAAATATGAGTAAGTTTTAGGGTCTATGATAGACATATAATAATTTGAATATCTACAAAATCGTTTACTTACGAATGTTGCATCATTGGTAGATTGGGAACGTTCCGAATCTTTGCAAAAAGAAAAGGAAAAATCTTGAAGGTTCGTGGCACGAGGTTCGGCATCTAAGGTATGTTAAGACTTTTTAGACTTGTTGAAGGACGTTTTTCTAATTAAAGATTAAAAATGAAAATAGACAAAGGGGTAAGGGCGAAAGTGGGGGTCTCTTATCAATGGTGTTACGGGCATTGGTACGAGTACCGGTGTTATAAAACGGAAAGTTACTACTATAGAATGCGGATTGTATTGAGAATTTCCAAAGCATATGGGCATTAGCTGATATATTATTGACTTGAAATTATTGTGTGATTGTGTTTTCTTTGTTACACCTGTATAGTTGTGATAATTGAGGTGGTTATGTATTATGTTGATATTGATTGAGTGAGATGCATCATTATCCCCTTATATTGAAATAATATTGTGTACATGCACTGACATGAGATTGAGTATAAGTTGGGCATGTGGAGATCGTCCGTGCTGGGGATGGTGAGATGTTAAGATTGTAATTTGGGCACGTGGAGACCGTCCGTGCGGAAATTGTTGGATATTATGATAGTGCTTGAGATCGTCCGCACAGATACGTGGAGATCGTCCGTGTCGGTATATGGACCTCGCGAGTCCCCCATGGGTCATGAGCTCTCGATGTATTTTCGAGGAGTATCATGTATATATGGTTGAGTGAGTACTGGGTATTCTGAGACATATCATTTCATGGTATCATATTGCATTGCATTTCATCACATCATTCATTCTTGATTATTATGTGTTTTGTTTGGTGTTTGGAAAGTACTTGATGTTGATTTCCTTTGTTGATGAAACTTAAATAGTAAGTGTAATATATATATACTTGTATAATTTAAGAATTTATTTTTCTTATATAAACTCCCGTCACTATTTCTTCGTTGTCGGTCAATGAGACATACTAGGTACACGTGGTTTCGTGCTCATGCTACACTTGTTGCACTCTTTGTGGCGCAGATTCTATTCCGAGTAGGAGCACATCTCGAGGAGCACTTTGAGTCCGAGTTTGGAGTGTCTTGGAGTTGTGGTGAGTTGCTTGGCTGTTCCGTGGCCCATACCTCCCTCTATCTTTTACTTATTTTGTTATTCAGTATTCAGAAAAGATATCCCTTATGTTAGATTTGTCATTTTAGTTTCAGACTTGCATCGTATTTTAGAAGCTCTTGTACTTATGACACCAATTCTTGGGTAGTACTTTTTTCAGTTTTCCGCATTCGTACTTATAAGGAACTCAGTGTTGGAGATTGGCTAATTGTTGTCTTTTCACTCATTAATTAGTTAAGTTGGTTAATATATGTTGGTTGGCATACCTATTGGTTGGGAACATAGGTGCCATCACGATTCGTGATTTTTGGGTCGTGATAATATGTAATAGACTGACCTTGTCCATTTTTTTCTTCTTTTTTCCTAATGTGACAAATAACTAACTTATCTTATACTTTTAAGAGTTAACTATCTCACTTAGCTTATCTAGTCATATGACTTATTAACTTTTTCTAGACTGCTGATTTATTCACTTAGCTTATCTAATGTAATATGACTTGTTAACTATGTCTAGACTGCTTACTTATATGTAATAGATTGTTATTGTCTGTTTTTTCTTCTTTTTTCCTAATGTTACTACTAACTATCTAACTAACCTTGTGTTTTAAGACTTCAACTTAGCCATTAAGTGGGTCATTAGCTCAAATACACTTAATCCTAATGCTTGATAGTTAGTAAAGTGATTTTAATACTTAACTATGTGTAATATGACTTGTTAACTCTTCCTAGACTGCAGACTTATCTTAATATGCTGCCACTGTCCATTTTTTCCTACTGGTAGTACTAACTAACTAATCTTGTACTTTTTTTTTTGGCTTCCCACCTGGTGTTCGGAGTCCACATTGGAGCTCCAACTAAATTCGAATCGCACACTGCACGGTCTATTCGGGTTTAGCGCTCCCAATAGGATTTTTTCTATACCCAGGGCTCGAACACGAGACCTCTAGTTAAGGGTGAAGCATTCCCAACAGTGCACCACAAACCATGATGGTGCTCACCTTGTACTTTAAGACTAAACTATTTCACTTGCCTTATCTGTTAATTAGTAGTGAATAATTACCATAAATACTCAACTCTTCCTAGACTATTGACTTAACTCCAATGATATGTAGTTGTAATAGGATATGTCAACTCTTCATAGTTTGACTTATCTTTAACATTACAATTTTTAATACAAAACAGTTCATTTAGTAGTAATAATGAATTTGTTTAAATCTTTGTAGGCTATTAAAATGGTTAATATTACCATATACTTTTATCATGGTGGTGAGTGACTTGACAATCTAGAGTCACATTATGATAAGAATTGGATCAATCATTGGCATATGATCCTGATCTTATATATTTTATTGATTTAGTCAATAAGTTCATAGATAAATTAGATTTTGCAAGTGTGCAACAACTTATTGTACTTGGTCTTTCTGTAAAATATTTTGAAATAGTAGGAGATGAAAGAGTTAAGACATTATCATCTTTCATCTCTGAGGATTATAAAATCATTTATTTGTTTGCTATGGATGATTGTGAATTAGCTGTTGATATACCTGATATTGTTATACATGATGGATCATTTTTACTTGTATTAATAGTTAATCAAGGCACAAAATGTAGTGAAAGCGAAAGTGAAAGTAATTGTAATAATAAAATAATGTTTAGTTGTATAGATTATGATTATGATACTGATAAATTAAAATATTTTGTTACAAAAAAAAAAGCAATAAAAACTGATACTTTGCAACATTATAAGAGAATTGTTAAAGTATGACCATAAAGGACATAACAGAAGCAGAGCAATTTTGCAAACTTCATGTTATAACTAAGAAGGTAGAACTAGTTAAGATGAAGAATAACAAAATAGGATTGAGATAAGATATAAATGTGGTAATGAAGGTTGTCCATTTGTATGACTGATTTTTGGGGATCTGATCACACTTGGGGTTAGTGTCAATAGAGTGTGGACATCATATGACAACTATTAAACTAATTATACAACATCTCAATATTTTAAGGAGTAATTTGATCCTAAGTACAAGGTCAAAGAAATGGAGGTTGGCTTACATAAAGTGTTTGAGTTAAATATAAGTGAAGTCAAGTGAAAGAGAGCTAAAAAGGAGATACTAAAGACTCTAAGGATCCGTTTGGTAAGCGGTATTAGGTAAAATAATTCATGGATTAAAATTTAATCCATCTAATACATTGTTTGATTACTTCATTTAATTTAATACATGGATTGTTTATCCATCATATGTGGTATTATCTTATCCCTAAAAAATGGGGGGATAATAAGAGTCCTAAGGGGCTTTTGGTAGGTTGCATTAAAAGAAATAATACATGTATTATATATGGTATAATTTAATACTATGTTTGGTAGGAATGTGAGTCTACGTATAACTAACCCGTGAATTAGTTTATACATCTCACAAGGTATTATAGGATGCATTACTAATACCTTCCATTTGGAGATATTAGTAATACATAGGATATAATAACATGGGATAAGCACATAAAGACAAAAATATCCCTCAAATCTTTTTAGCTTTTATTTTAATTTCTTGATTTTATGTTTTATATTTGTACTAGTAAAATTATTCAAATAAATTAGTTTACAAATTATTTAGAGAGACTTATTTGTAACTATATATTTAATTCAAATCAATACAAATTTGAAATGTGAGTTATTAAACATTTACTAATTAAAAGATAAATAAATCACTAATTATTCGTATTATGAACAATTTTAAAAAATTACATACATATTAAAATTATAACTTGCAATTTTTATGTGTAAATGTACATGGTTTATTCAATTTTACAATTGTTGACCGTCTTTATAATTTTAAAAGTAGTTGGTTTATCTTTTTTAAATTTAAAATTTATATTTTATTAGTGATCAGTTTATGAAGATGAAAATTATTTATCCTCAAATAATTCAAGTAGAAAATTGAAAACATGACAATAAAATTATTCTTCTCATAGCTAGTTAGAATGTCATTAAAAAATATTTTGCCGATAATTATCTACCTTGACCCAAATTACATAATAATTTAAGGGTATAATTGGAAAGGAGATTTTTAAAGAATTTGATTTCAAACACAAGTTGGGATTGGAAACAATGAACCAAATACTTGATAAAAATAAACATAGCATTATTAATTCCTGCACTACTAATCTCTGCATTACTAATCACTGCATTACTAATCCATGCGTTATTCATTTTTGTACCAAACGACCCCTAAATGCCTAAACTAACCCCTTATTCTTTATTCTAAATTTCTTTTGTAATTTAATTTCCTTTTTATTTATATTGGAATGGTTATAAATGTTATTTTTTAATTCTCCAAATCTGTTTAGTGTAATTTAATGGATTCACTAATATTTTTTTCTCCATTTTTTCTTGATTTTTTTATTCGAGATAATTTGTCAATTACCCACTTGAACAATTTTTTTAAAAAATAAAAATAAAAATTTGTCTTAGGCATGAACAATTTAAGTAGTGTTAAATCTATGTGAAGTTTAAGATATATACTTGACCAACAAAAAACTAGAAATACATTGTGTCATCGATGATCTTCTTAGTGATACATTATACCTTAAACTTAATAACAATTTTATGTATATATGCATTTGATTAACTAATTAAATAGAATAAATAATTCTTTAAAAAATATTATCCGGGCATTTTGCATTTTTTTCGGTGGTTATCTACCTTGTGACCCAATTACACACTCATAATAGCATAAGGGTATAATAGGAAAGAAATTTTTTGTAGAATTATAAATTAAATACAAAATTAAGTGGAAAGTAGTGAACCAAACACTTGACAAAAAACAATTCCTGCACTACTAATCCCTGCATTATTAATCCCTGCGTTACTAATACCTACATTACTAATTCCCGTATTATCAACGTTTGTACCAAACGACCCTTAAAAGACAGATTTGTAGACTCTTATAATAAACTGGACGGTTATGCTACTGAATTGAGGAGTTACAATTCAGGATTTGACATTATCATTATTTTTTTCAAGGGGAAATAATAAAGAAAATTTCTTAGAATGTATATCTGTCTCAAGGCAATGAATACTAATTTTAAGGTTGAGTTAAGACCATTTATTGAGTTAGATAATACATTTATTAAAGAAAAAAACTAAGAGATATATATTAGTTGTTCTTGGCCAAAACAGTATGAATTGGTTCTACCCTCTAGCTTGGGTTGTGGTAGATAAATAGAATAAAAGGTGTTGGATATGGCTCATGCAAAAGTTGCATCATACACTTAATCTTCAGAATTAGGGGTGGGGATAAAAATAGAAAAATTAAAACACCGAACTGAATTAAAAAATTTCAATTCTTCGATATTTTGATTCGGTGTCGTTTTCTTTTTTGAAACTTTGATTTTTCGATTTGGAATTCAATGTAAGGGTCCTAAAATTGTAGTGCATCGAAGAATCGGTGTTTTATTAAATAAATTAAAAATATTTATTATAGTACTTAATTTTTAACTTGACTTGGCTCATTTCAATTTTTATATTTAAAGTCTAAACTTAAATAGAAAAAATCTAAATAACAAAGAAGTAAACCCTAAAGACCTAAAGTCTAAACTAAACTAAACTCAATTTAATTCAAATTTGAGCAGCAACTTGGTGTTTCTACTTTCTATTTTATGATTTTATCATTTTATGTTGTTACTTTTAAGTGTGAACAAAAAATTGATGTCTTACCTTTTATTGTTAGACGGTTAGTTGTTACTTTGAAGATTGAAGTGTGAAGGGAATAACAATTGTTACTTTATTATATTCTCCCTTTATTTTTATTCACACCTAAAAACCAATTTAAAAACACTGAACTAAATCGAATCGAAGTAGAAAAATCAAACCAAACCAATCTAGTTTGGTTTGAATGTGGTGTACACTTTTTTTAAAATCGAATACCGAAGAACCATATTGAAATTTAATTAAACCGAACCGAAGAACCGTACGCCCACCCTTATTCAGAATGTGTGAAGAAATAACATTCACAAAAGATATGCATAAGCTAATAATATATTACTAAGTTGTAATTTATTTAAGCCTCTTTGTTTAATATTGTTTCTTAAATTTGTTGTTTTTATATGATACTTAGAGACTACTTGATATAGTAAGAATAGTTTTACCTCAAGCAAATCAAAGATATTGCACAATATATATTGAGCCCAATTGGTGAAAAAGATCAGGTAGAAGTGAGCTAAAGAAGTTGTTGTGTGGTGGCCTTCATGATCCTCATTTTTAGAGAGGGTTTGAAGAGGTTGAAAAAAAGAATTTATTGAACAAATATTCTCCCAAAACATGATGCAAAGCTTATCTAGATGTAATGTGCAAAAATCAGGTTGTGGATAATAGCTCTAACAAAGTCTTTTAGTGCTTAAATACTTGAAGCAAGATACAAGCAAGTTATTGAAATGTTGAAAGATATTAGAGTTGAAATAGAAAAAGACAATTGTGAGGAAATGGAAAGTTGATGGTTTTAGTCCCAAAAGTGACTTTCTTGTATTGCCTAAACTTATATTATTGCTAGACATCTTTGCCAGATTAACTGAAGTATGACAAATTTATAGTTTGAACAAACACAACAAAGTACTAGTGACTTAAGTTCCAAAATTATGGTACTAGTGTTTTGTAATTGACATATTTACTATTATATGAATGTTGACTTACAATTTTCCTTTAATAGTTTTGGGTCATGTTAATTCATTTCAAATTAGTTCTATATTGCAAAGAGAAACCAAATCCGCAACCTCAAATATTTTATCTCAAATATACAAAATTCAATAATTATAATCGAATTATTAATTCTTACAAAATTCAATTCAAAAGATAAGATTCTCCTATCAAAGTACTCAATCAAAAAATTCATTGCAATTTTAAATAAGTTCAAACAAAGTCTAATTCAAAAAATAAGATTCTCTAATCAAATATTCATTGAGATTAAACTAACACTTGAAAATTCCATACAAGAACATATCTTCCTTACACTTGAAAACTGCAACCAAGAAAAAAATGTACACTTACACAAAACTATATCACTTTGAAAATTGCAAGAACAAATACCACAAACACAACAAATAACAATATAAACAACATCTTCCACTTCAACAGTGTCACTTTCAAATTTCTTGATTTGTTCACGTCGAAGTAGTTTATATTCTTTAACTTCTTCAATTTCTCTTTAAGTTGTAGTTTATATTCTCTAACTTCTTCAATTTTTCTTTAAGTTGTCTCTTTCAATCTTAACCACATTCAACGACTGTCTCAAATTCTCCATTTTCACCGGTAGCAACTTTCAGTTTAGACTTCAATAAATATATTTCGACAAAAAGATTTTTTGAAAAACTATCTGTCCATTTTCAAAATTCACAATTTTTAATCTAATTCATAATAATAGAGAAGAATTTAGAAACATATTAATACAAACATAAATCATATGAATTGGCTTTTAGTGAAAAACGTACCTTAGGTTTAGAGCATCTAAATATCTGTAAATTTTTTTCTTCCGGTGTTCAATGGAGTGCTTGAAGTGAAACAACAAGCAATTTCACCATAAAAACAAGTGATCATCATCGAGTTACTAATTGAATCACAACTAGTTTCAGACATGTTACAAGGTCTGATTTAGTGATTAAGATGGCTGAAATCACAATTAAGATCGCAGAAGTAAAAATTACAAAAGAATCCTTGAAGAACACCACCAAGCTAAGATTTGTCTGTCGACTATCGCAAGTGAGGAGATAATTCAAACTATTTTGATTTGTTTGGTATATTATTAGGTGTTAGTATGGGTGGATTAGAGGTTATTTGAGCTATCTTTTTAATTCGAGGTGAATATTCTTTATAAATTTAAATTTAGTGAATATTTCAAATAAATACATATGATTATGCCACATATCTCACCATTAAAATGAATGACACAAATGATCTACTTTTTAGATATAAAGACACTAGTATCCAAATAGTATGACAAATGATATCCGTATACCATTTTTGATAGTGTAAGAACTATTTTTTTCTTGATTAAAAAAAGAAAAAAAGACAAATATATTTTTGAACTATCATAAATGTTATGCAGATAACCTCCGTCATACTTTTAGGACATAGGTTCCCCTGCCGTTCAAAAACTAGAGTCTATATACCCTTTATACTAACGAACATACACGTATCATAATCTTATTCACTGATCCGACATCGAGCGATGAATAAGATTACGCCTCGTGTCCCTATTTAATCTTCCGTTAAAGTGAAAGACATGTCACTCTAGTTTTTAAACATCATGGGCTCAAATATCCTAAAAATGTGACACNACTAACGAACATACACGTATCATAATCTTATTCACTGATCCGACATCGAGCGATGAATAAGATTGCGCCACGTGTCCCTATTTAATCTTCCGTTAAAGTGAAAGACATGTCACTCTAGTTTTTAAACATCATGGGCTCAAATATCCTAAAAATGTGACAGAGCGTATTTACTTACCATTTAATATATTTCAAATTATATTTGTCCTTTTCGTATTAAAAAATAATAAATCCTTCCTTTTTGCCTTAAGAAATTGTAGAACATATTTCTTACTCTCCAAGACAGTTGCTAATACTAATATACTTATAGTCTCCCTTTTTCTTCTTTTATTTTTTCCTTATATTCTCACTAGGGCTTTTCTCTTTCATTTTTCAATTTCTCTCCTCCTTCGATCTCTCAGCTTTACCCTAAGATGGACAAATCGTCGCTCGATGTGGAGCAGCCACACTCCATGGGAACCACCATCATCGGCGTCACTTACAACGGTGGCGTTGTTCTCGGCGCCGACTCCCGTACCAGCACTGGTAATTCCTTTTTGATTTCCTTGTTAATTGTTTGATTTATTTTTTCAAATTTTTGTAATGTCGCAGTGGAAGAATGGAATAGCTGAAAATAAAGTATCGGATTGATTGATTTGTTTTTTCAATTTCATAATGTTGTAATGTGAATACTGAAAATAGAGAGTGCCTTTGATTTACTTTTCAATAGTACTGTCTTGATGAGAAGAGTTTCCTTAACAATTAAGTTTTTGTTTTTGTATATGGCTTTATTATGAGGATTTGTGAAAGTAAAGCCTTTTTATATGGATTTTCTGAGAAAGATCAATTATATTTGTGAAAAATGTAGTAGTATTTTTAGTTTGTGTAATCTAAAAACTGCATTTTGTTGGTTTTTTTTTTTTGGAAATTTAGGAATGTATGTGGCAAATAGGGCTTCAGATAAGATCACTCAGCTCACTGACAATGTGTATGTTTGTCGCTCTGGATCGGTATGCTACTTTTGCTCTCTCTTTCTTTTGAAACCCTGGAACTGCTGTCTGTGATGTGGCATTATCAGTCCCTTTTCCCCTTTGTTTCCATAAGGGATTTTTGTTATTTGGTTCAAGTATTGGCATGTTGAGTTTTGTAGATAAAAGCAAGTCATGAAGTTAAGGATTTATGGGTTTAGTATCTCCCTTCTTTTTCTTCATTTTTATGTTTTAGGAAGGGGTTATAATTTGGCTGAAATTTGTCAGTAATGAATTCAAAACTCTATTTAATTAAATAGCATGTTATCTGCTCTGCAATGATTGACAAATAGAACGTAGAATAACAGAAATGCTAACTATGCCAGGAGATATTAGAACTGAAATAGAAATGACACGGCTAGAAAATTCTGAGTTAGCAATGGCGAAACAACTTTCAGTTTTGAACTTTTTTTGTATCAGCAATGGCGAAACACTTTGCAATTCCAATCCTTAAAAATCTTTCGGGGGCTTGCTCTTCCTCAAAAAGAATTAAATCTCTTATGGGCTTAGTTAAATTCACAGGGCAATTGTGTATTGTCATTGTGTGTCCACTTAACGTGGTATGTTGCAAGGATAGAGTGATCTGAATTTTATCAAATAGCAAATGGAAATATTCATTTCTCTCTCTCTCTCTCTCTGTATCTTATCTATTTATGAGTCACTGAACATATCTTTACTTTTCCTATTAAGGTAAAGTAATTTACCTAATGAAGAGAGGAAAAATGTCCAGTATACAAGCGGTTACCAAAAAGTAGAGAACCTGGAAATAACTGAACATCCTTTTACCTGCTTATCTTTCTATGGTTTTTGGAAATCATGCTCATATTATGCAAGCCAAGTCAGTATTAAAAGCTAGAATATTTCAGATGTTCAATCAATCAATCAACTGGGCTTCATCTAAAACTACTTGGAGTTTGCTATATCAATTGATCCTCGGTTTCCATTCTGGTTTGTCTTACTAGAGAAAAATATACTGAATTTTACTTGACAACGGGACCTACTAACATGGTTTCATTAGCAGCTAGTAGCAGATGTTATAACTTTTTCCGTTGTCTTGCATATTACTATTGCATCCACTCTCTCCGAGGCATGATAAGAGAACTTGGTTTAATGAAAATTTAGATGCCATTTGTCACTTTCTGATGAATTTTCTACCACTGGTACTACTTGGTACATAATTATAGGACATCTATAACATAGTGATGCCAAACATGTCTAAATTAAGATGGATAAGGAGGACTCGCAAACCCTCTATTGAATGATTCACAGTTTGAAAATGTCATGTATGCTGTTCCTGTAGTTTTCTTGTATGCATACTTGATATCTGTGGATTCCACATCCATGGATGAAAATAATTGGTTGAGGCTTGTTAATTGATTGTTTAATAGGGCTGAAAATGGAAGTAAAAAATGTATTAAATTTTTTTATTTAGTTACTGAGTTTGTCCCAAGTGCTTTAGGTTTGCTTTTAAAATGTTAAGCTTTAAGTTGCCTGGGTAAACCATGTTTCTTTTGTGGTCAGACAAGTATTGAGGTACAATTTTTTCTTTTTGCTCCTCCCCTTTCTCACATTGAGTGGGGCTACAGTGGTAAAAGAGCACTCGTCGTAGATGTAGTTCATTATCCAATTTGATTAAAAAAACATATGATGCAACCTCTGTATAAATGTCTAGATTATTAGATACCTGGGCACGCATATCAATTTGCATGTAAAATTGTTTCTTTTTTTTCATTTAGCACAATTTTTTACTTTCTAATATTGTAAGGAATTTGAGTTCCCAATGGGATTTGATTACATAACTAAACATGATGTTAGGTTTAAAGCCTATTCTAAGGTAAAATGTTCCACTATCTTTGTGTTGTATCTGCATAAACTGAATCTTTTGGAAATCAAAGTAGGTTCGAATTGAGAAATGAAATATAGCATGAGGGGATCATAGTGGTAGATTAGATAAAAGATAAAGATATTAATCCTTCTCGTTTATGACCAAGTAATCCCCAAGGACCAACTGCCGCACGGTTTTAAACTTGGTGGATAATGGGCCCAATATGTATTTATCTTTTAGGACAAGTTCATTGGAAATGCTTTCTAAGAGAAGCTTTCTGTTAGTTTTAGAGGTTTTGTTCTGTGCCTTTGAAACAACGGATCTGGGCGATGCTCGAATTCAGGTTATTGATGATTTTATTCTTACATCTCCACATATGTACTCTGTAGAGTCTGTCTTGTTCCAAAAAATTAGCTTCCATGGTTAATATATGGTTGATATCCTACCGCATATCCAATAGTTTTATTAGCTTATTAGACAAACAAAAGAATGTGTTTTACTTTAAGTTGCCCAGGCTCTCCAAAAATGNTGTACTCTGTAGAGTCTGTCTTGTTCCAAAAAATTAGCTTCCATGGTTAATATATGGTTGATATAAATCCTACGGCATATCCAATAGTTTTATTAGCTTATTAGACAAACAAAAGAATGTGTTTTACTTTAAGTTGCCCAGGCTCTCCAAAAATGTGCAACTCCTGTGTCGTATTATCCAAAAATGCACTACTTCTGAAGGATACGACACATACCCGATGACATTTTTGAAGAGTCCAAGCAACACATGACTTTTACCTACTTCCTGGTCTAGAAAATGACCTCGGAGCGTTATATGCTCTAAGAAGTTAAAAATGCCTTGATGCTTTGAAGTGAGCTTCTGGTTTAGAAAATGACCTTGGAGCATTATATGCTCTAAGAGGTTAATAATGCCTTGATGCTTTGAGGTGAACTACCAACAGCTGAGTTGTTTCCATTTCATAATCTGATACTTGATCCTCTATAGCATTCTCAGAGTCCTATCTCACATATTATTTTAATGATTGTTTTGTAGGCTGCAGATTCACAAGTTGTTTCAGACTACGTGCGCTACTTTCTACACCAACACACGTAACCCATCAACTCATCTTGTATTTTTTCAAATGCTTACTTCCTAGATGCAACTATTATGATTTATCTCAGTAACTTGCAAAAGAATCTCCCCTGATAAGAGGCTATTAACTTCAGCTTCTTCATTGATTCCTTCTTTGTTAGGAATTACGGAATTGACTAGTTAACCTATACATACTTTTGAAGTTTGAATGAGCGTGCCAAAATTTACCATCTCGTTTAACCATCAATTTTTCTGGAAATTAGATTATGATGAAGTGGCTTGTGTTTGTCACTTATTTAGTCAAATTATTTTCAGGATGCACTTTCTAAGGTTGAAAGTTTTTGTGGATGCAGGATACAACTTGGCCAGCCAGCGACTGTCAAGGTTGCGGCAAGTCTTATTAGGCAAATATCCTATAACAATAAGGTTTGTTTCTATAAGTAGTATACTATTTCTTATTGTGTTATGTAAAATAATTTCTATATTTTTAAATTTTAAGTTTCCTATTCTCTTTTTTTTTGCGTGTCCGTTAAAGATTTATACAAATAGCTTGGCAATTGTGGAATCACTTTTCTTTTATTCGCTACAATGCAAGTAGTTGTAGCTTTGAAGCCAGGACAAATAGAGACGGGCTTTAGAATTGTACCTGTGTTGCCGTATTCTGATGCTCATTGTGTAATAGAGAGTTTCTCTTTCAATGCAACTGTCTAAAAGAGATTTTTTTTCACCATTTAAGAATGGTCATCAAAGCTGGAATCAACATTTTCTTGCTTAGGAAGTTGTGAAAACTCAGTGCATCTCCTAGATGCAATTTTTGTGGTGTAATTTGAGGATTGGATCACCCATTTATCGAATCATTCAAATATTAATGAGTGGTCATGTCCTAAAGAAAGTTGGAATCTGTGAGTACTAACTTCAGCTGTGTCTTGCTCAAAAATAGATGTGGTAAACCTGCTCAGTGGAAAAAAAGTAAAAAAAGGAATTTTTCAATGCTGAGCTGATGCCATTTAATTTGTTGCTTCTGCACACCATCGGTATTAGGTTTTCGTTTTGTTTTTAGTTATGCAGCTTCCCTACATGATGTGGATGAATTAACTGTCTCTTTTTTATTTGATGATCAAGTAAGGAATAATTTTATTAATTACAAGATGTGTATCAAAAGACAACCTAGAATAGATTCTAGTTGTTAGAACTGACGTTATCTCTATTTTGTTCCTGGGTTATTTTCCTCAAGCATTGCAAATTCCTTCATCTTTTTGATGCCATTAATTATATTTTTACTCCATCAAAAGAAAAAAAAAGAGACAACCTAGAAAAGGCACCTATTTCTCTGTACAAATAGGAAGAACTTAATGGGTGGACACAAAAGAATAATCAATTACATGAGGCTATATGTGATCATGCTCCATTACTTTTAAAGCTCTCCTATTTCTCTCGCCTTCCTTTTCCGTTGATGGTATGTTTTCCTCTCTGTACTACCACATTTAAAGGAACAATGCTCCATGCTCCACATTGTTCTCTTCATCTACTAAAGCCAGCTGAATCAAGCAACTGTCACCAATCCCCAGCCATGTTTCTGATACAAATTATTTGCATTTCACTGTTAACAAGTATTTAGGGGTCGTTTGGTAGCTGACTAGAGTTATATAGGTATTAGTAATACATGAACTAGTTACAAGGAAATTTATGTATTATTTTATGCAGAGATTAGTTATGCAGAGTTTAGTTATTCCATCTTCTATTCTGCAGAAAATTTTACCTAGATTACCTCATAACTTATTCATGTATTAGTTATGCAGGTTTCTAAATTGCAAACCAAATACCATATTAATTTTATTTATAGTCCTAACTAACTACCAAACATGGTATTATTTATGCAGGATCTTATACTTGTATAATATTTTTCCTAACTAGCTACCAAACGATCCCTTAGTGTACACAATCAAATGGTGGTACAAGTCAGATTTTATCCTTCTGTTCCTTGCTAAGTTTTCTTAGTTCCATTTCGAGAGATTTAGAATGCATATCATTTGAGAAACCTAATTTATCTGTCCTGTATTTAAAGTTCNGTACAAGTCAGATTTTATCCTTCTGTTCCTTGCTAAGTTTTCTTAGTTCCATTTCGAGAGATTTTGAATGCATATCATTTGAGAAACCTAATTTATCTGTCCTGTATTTAAAGTTCTAGCCTAAACAATGTTTAAAAATGATCTTTTTAAAGTTCCAGTTTCTACTTATTGCTGAACTTTTCTAGACACATGAGGTATTTGATAGGAAATAAATCTGGAAGAGAATGTGTATAACTGGCTTTTGTTCCATGGCTTCTGCTCAGCTTACTCTGTATTATGTTACCTGTATGGCTGCATGTGAGCTAGGTTAAACATCACCTTTGAGCTCTTTCTAACTGATTTATGATCTCAAAAACTCAGGCCATGCTTCAAACTGGAATGATTGTTGGTGGATGGGACAAATATGAAGGGGGTAAAATATATGGGGTTCCTCTTGGGGGTACACTCTTGGAGCAGCCTTTTGCTATTGGAGGTTTGTTGTCAATCTGTATTGTTGCTTTTCTCATGCATCTACTTCTTCAGGAGCACTTTCCTGGTTAACTGTTTAGATATTTTTGGTTCTTAAAAACAACTGGAATAGGTTACTTGGTTGTGGTGCCTGTTTCTTGAATGGCATCAACCCAATGGGGTCTGCTGTGCTATAGAATTTAATGGGATAATATCATGGTTATTTTGATTTTGTACAATTGGTGCATTTGACTAGATTTAATTAAATACAAGAACCATCATCATGTTAGGTCTGGTGGCTACAGTGATTTTAATTTCAACATAAAGTAATAGGGTGGTGATGGAATTGGCTACTGACCAAACCCTAAGGTATGGTGATAGTGCACTGGATAGGATTAAAGAAGATGATGCCTTGAAAGGCACCTAAGGTTGTTCCCCGTGGGTGAAAACCTTGAGACTAAGGTTTGAATCCAGCAGAGACTAG
Organism: Solanum pennellii; assembly: GCF_001406875.1. Taxonomy (NCBI): domain Eukaryota; kingdom Viridiplantae; phylum Streptophyta; class Magnoliopsida; order Solanales; family Solanaceae; genus Solanum; species Solanum pennellii. The sequence goes on along the minus strand of NC_028643.1, from coordinate 6,438,028 downwards.
AACATCAAGTGATCTCTTTCCATCTACCTAAGACTTGGTGGTAAAGTTACCTGGTATATATGCTGGTGGGGGGTAGCTGGAACCCGATGGAATAGTTGACATGTGCACAAACTGGCCAGTACACCACCCTTTAGAAAAAATGGAGAAGATGATGCCTTGAAAGGAAAGACAGGACCTGGGGATTTAAAGCTTATTGCATATTTGCGGTGTTAATATTGAAGTATATCATGCATTGCTTAACATACTCATTTGTAGTTTTGCTTTACTGACCTGTATTGTGCTTTTGCTATTGATGATAAATTAAATTCTCAGCCTGCCCGACAATGTCCTCCAACTGCTGAGTTCTGTTCTAATGTTTTCATTTCATATTACAGGGTCTGGGTCTAGTTATTTGTATGGTTTCTTTGATCAGGCATGGAGGGAAGGAATGTCTCATGAAGAAGCAGAGGTTTGCTGCATACGGTCTTTAAAATTTCTTATTTGTATAATATGGGTGACCATTATGAACCGTTTTCTTAAGCAAAGTCTTAATTGTTTCTGTCAAGTAGGCGTCATAGTCTAATTAGATCGGGAATCATTCATATTAAGAATGAAGTTTTTTCTTTATATTGAATTTCTTCATTAGATTTTTCAATTCCTTCCTATATGACCTTTTAGTACCCGTCTAAGTAATGTGTGCAGTACAAAGTTCATGATGCAGAACTCATTTGCTTCATCCTATTCAACAAGTTTGACCCCCCTCTAATTTTTTGTTTTCTTTATTTGGTTTGCATTTTTTTTGGAGACTTAGATTCAAATTTAGTGTGTCTCACAACAGAGAAAACTTGGGGGATTTTCTTAGTTCTAGTATGTAGCAATTTCTTTTTGAATTTTATGTTTCCAAAACAAAGCCTTCTATTTCTGATGGGAAGGGAAATGCATTTTAGAGGTTATGTATGATTAGTAGGATGTATTTTTTGATCCGTGTTGCTTTCTAAGCTTTGTCGTTTTGTGAACTCGAAAGCTATTCAGCAAGACAATATAATTCTTTTGGCTTGTGGTAGATAGGTGCATAGAATCATGATTTGTATTTGTCATGCTTATCTGGTCTGTAGATATTTCCAGTAACTGAAATTTCCTTTCATATACTTTTGCAGAAACTGGTTGTGACTGCGGTGTCTCTTGCCATAGCACGAGATGGTGCGAGTGGCGGTGTAGTACGCACTGTAACTGTGAGTGTTTTTCTGCTTTATGCCCATTCACCAGCAATTATATGATTAGGAAAAGTTACCAAAGCCATGTGTCGCTATTAAATTGGAAACCACTGAATTCTCTGCACGTTCACATAGTGTTTTGCTCGACATAATTTAGAGCCTTGACTTGACCTTTTTTTCCTTCTAGAAAGTAATGTCATGTATCAACTGTGAATCTTGCATCAATTGCAATAGAACCCTTCCTGCTTTATTTGATCTCTGGTTTTAACAACTTTCTCTTTTTATAAGTATATAGTGTTTTGCCACTTACCCTGAAATTTTTACTTGGACAAAACAATAGCTTAGCTTTGTGGCAGAAAGCCCTTGTATACTCAAAGATAGAGAACCTATAAAAATATGGTTCTATGGAAGTCATCTATTGTAACAGGAGCCTTATGGATGCACCAAAAGACAACAAATTAATGATATGCCTTAATAAGTTGACTTAACATTATGCATACTACCTGTCCTATTTTAAAAACACACCACTTGTGCTTGTTGCCTTTAATTAATTCCTTTTCTAGGGTTATGACTTATCTTGAGATATAAGAAGCTAGTGTTTGCTTTGTTAGAGCATAATATGATCCCACTGTATGCTTCTGAAAACATATCCCCACTGTTATGTGTGTGCCCTGCAAGCTTCGTATGATACTTCAGCTACAAGAATTGATTTGTATCCAAAAATACCATCCTCTCGAGTATTGTTTTCCTGAGCACTTAGGGCTGTAGGGCAATAGTTCTTCTTTATATCTTGCATCACAGAAGTCTTGTGTTTGTTTGATGTGTGAAACCAGACGATGGAGAAAATGCATATTAGCCTTTTGTCTCTGTTCCTATGTTTCCCGATGATTAAGAGTGTCTTTTGCCTATTTTTGACAACCAGATCAACAAAGATGGAGTAAAAAGGAAGTTCTATCCGGGTGATACTCTTCCACTTTGGCATGAAGAGATTGAGTCTGTGAACTCACTGCTGGATATTGTGCCCGCAGCAAGTCCAGACCCAATGGTCAGTTGAGAATAGAAAATTGACTGTCGAACATGTATTTCTCTATGGTAGTACTGGCCTCTTGTTGTGGATTATTCGTCCTTTGTCCTCTTTGACCTACATGCCCTTTTAATGCTTGACAATTCCAATTCTGTAATGTCATATTTGCTTTAAAAAATTATCTATCGACTATGTTTCAGAACAGGAAAAGGAAGGGCAATTAAGTGAACTTTCTCCTCGTGTATTTTTGTTTGGGTTAACCTTTGCGAGTTTGCTGTTTTGGTATAGATAAATGGTCGCGTCTCTACCATTCTCCACTTGGATACTAGGCTTTTGTTTGCCTTGCCGTATGGTTTTGAACTTGTGATATACCGGCGCAAGAAGTGGGGCTCAACTGAACTGGTAAATCATTGTGAAGAGCCCTACTACTGAGAATGAAAAAAATAGAAAATTTTATGGTATTGTTACACATGTTGATTTTTGGGCAAAAAAGTTTTGGTGAAAGATGATGGTATATGTCGAGCAACTGTTGCCACTGCTTTAGACCTTTAGGCATGAGGGGCTGCTGTTGTGCAATTTGGCCCATCCAATCTCAGATGGGGTCTTGTCTTTTGCTGCCAAACAAGAATACAATTATTGACTTGTACACCTTAACTAGCTTTACATATCCCAGTTTTAGACTACTTTGTTTGGTTGGTCAAAATGACGTACACAACTCCTTATTGGAGGTAGGGGTGGTAATTGTGCGGATTCCGTTAAATTTGGATGGATCAAAATGGGGCAAGACTCAACTCAACTCAAATTTGTTTGGGTCAAAATGGGTTTGGTAATGAGTCATAATTCAACCCGTTTGTTTCTTATTGAGTTTTAATAACTTTATTTGTTATTTTATAAGCTTTTAGTACCTAATTTAAAAAAAATTATATTATACTTATATATAACATAACAAAAAAAAGTATTTTGCCGAAATGTTCGAAAAATTAATTTGAGTTATATATCAACTCAATGGATTATATCTAAATGGGTTGGGTATGTTGGGTTTGATTTTGTCGTCCCTAATTCAAAGTAGAAAAAATTACATAAATTGATACATTTTAATAAATAATTATTGATTTTAGCAATACTTTTTATGTTTAATTTGTCATATGTATTAAAAGTGAATATGTATGCAATATATATGAATTATAATTGTTTTTAAAAATGTATTATGTTTGTTTGGTAAAACTTTGACACATTGTATTATAAGTGAATTAAAATGTGTGATAAATGAATTATTTATCATTTAAATTTGTATTGTATGTGAATAAAAAATTGTTCTTTGTAATATGAATTAAACTTGTATTATAAATGAATTAAAAGTGATCAAGTTAAAAGAAATATTATTGTTATAAATGGTAAATATTTTGTTATTATAGTATATTTATGTTAGTTTTCCTTGAAAGTAGGAAAAAAATTTACATAAATGGGCCATAAAATTCAAAATAATTACAAGTTCATATCCAAATCTAAAGTAATTTCTAAAATATCCATATCTTTCATATATCAAGGCTGATAATTTTGTTTAACTAATATTAAATCAATATCCGTATTTGGTATCATTAAAGTTTTTTTATTCAGAAATTTACTCATTAGTCAATGATATTATAAGAATACATATTTTTAATACATCATTGACTAATGAGTAATTTCTAAACAAGAAATCTTAATGATATCCATACAATATATGATACTCATTTAGTATCAGTCAAATAAAATTAGTTGGAAAGTATAAATTGTAATTATTTAGTTGGGGTATGATATAAAAGCGTATATATTATAATTATTTTGTTTTTATGAAGTATTTACTTAGTTTTCTCGAAAAGAAGCATATAAATGACGGTCCAAATTTAGGGCAACTTTCACATATAGCAAATAAAAAATTCATATTTGTATGCTATAGCAAAGTTTGCACAATTGCGCTCCATAGCAAACATAGAAACTGTATAATTCGATATACATATACAGTTGAAGCAAATTGTATAAAACGAAGTGTATAAAACAAGAAAGAGAAAGACACTTGGGCAGAGAATTGTATAAAAACGAAGTGTATAAAATAAATTGTATTATTATAAGTGTATAGAACGATTATATACAATTTGAATTTGTATAAAATGAGAAAGAGAGAAAGACAAAAGAGACTTGACAAGGAATATACAATTGAATCGAATTGTATAAAACGAGAAAGAGAAAAATTAGATACAATTTGAAATTTGTATAAAACGAGAAAGAGAGAAAGGCAAAAGAAACTGGGCAGGAGAGTATTTTTATTGTATAATTATAAGTGTATAGGACGAAAATATATGTACTTGCATGTGTATATACAATTTTCTCACGCTTTATACAAACAGAAACGTAATTTATACATTTCGCTTCTGTTTGTATAAGTGAGAAAGGCGAGGGTGGCGAGCGAGATTTGGAAGAGTGGCGAGCGAGATCTGAAAGAGGGGAGAGAAGGGAACAAAAATATATGTATTTATACAATTTTCTCT
>NC_028643.1:6422098-6431350 GCF_001406875.1 Solanum pennellii | reverse complement strand
TTTTTTTTTTGAACTTTTATGTCTCTTTGGTTTTTGAGAATCTATCTTTCAAATATCAACTTTTTTATTTATTTTTTGAAAAATGACACAATTGATATATAGAATCTTATAAAAAATACATTCTAAATTTCGGTCTATACGACTCTTTTTAATTTCTTTTAGTGTGAAGCATATTTAGTTAAGAGTCTCAAAGGTTTTATTATTTCCAACATTTTAACAATATGCTGCCTAACTGATTTGATAGCAATTTCCAATTATCTTTTATAATATGTTATTAGAAAATAAAAAATACTAAGCAATAATGTTGGACTTTGTATTTTAGTTGTTTCAATCCAAGTTTTAATTAAGTAAATTATGAGGCTTAATTTCCAACTATGTGCTTAAGATTACAAAAATCTCCATAAATGTTATTATACATCATATCTTTCTTTCTCTTTTTTTTCCCAAGAATAAATCCTTATTGTTTTACACGATTTATTTGTAAAATATATTTCATGAACTCATTTGCTCCTTCTGTCTATTTTACTTGTCCAATATTAATTTTGCACGCCTCAACAAAAATAATAAATAGAATAATAATTTATTATATCGCCATTTGAATATACTAAACTGAGTACTTTGGAGAAATATATTAACGAATGCTATAGTTGATAAAAATAAGGTGAATTAAGAACTACTAAGTGACAAAATTTTCTCTTGATAGTCTAAAATCAACAAGTAAAAACGAATATCTATTTTAGTATAATTACACTTAAAGTGAATAAAGAAATTAATAAATTTTACTCTTTCCGTCCCAAAATGTGTAGTTTTAGTAAAAAAAAGAAGTTGTCCCAAAATAATTGTGGTATTTTTAAATATCATCTTTCATTTTAAAATAAAAATTATCTTTTTTAAATACTCATTGTCCCTTATCGTTGGGTTAAAACTCAAAGTCATTCTTGATTTTCACATGAAGCAGTAATAATCCCTCATGTATGTAAGATTAGTTCACTTTTAGTCCTCCCTCATTTTTTTTGCCTATTTTCTTACATTTGATTTTGTACATAATTTTATGTATAAGATGTTCGGCATCTTTTATTATATAATTAATAGAAATAATAGCTCTTTAGGAGAGAAGGAAGAAGAAGAGCATCTTGTTCTGTTTGATGGAAATATTATTATAGTTAAACTTAGAACACCTTGACATATGACACTGCAAGAAAATAATTTTTTTTACTATTGTACATGAAAACGACATGATGAACCTCTCATTGTTACTTTAATATTTTTACCAAACAAAATAAGTTGTTCCTCTTCTCACCTTTTCTTAGCTGGAGTTATAGTTTCTACCAAATGTATAAAAAGGTGATTGAACATTCCATACATAAATTGTGGATAAAATCAATGTTGAAAAACAGATCAAAATTTGGGGAAGGCCTATCAAAAGTGCACTTATATTGCACACGGGAACTATTACTGTTCCATATAAAAATTTAAATTTTAACTCAAAAATAAAAAATTATAATTTTCATGATCAAACATCTCCTCGATTAGACGCAACAACTTATAATAAGTAGGTAGCAGAAAATCTAAGAAAAATAGGAAGTTGAAAGGACACCAACTTTGAGCTTTGGCTTATCCTCATTCCTTTAACATATTTGGTTCCAAATCCTTTATTCTTTCTCACAATAATAAAGTTACTTTTGCAGGACTAAAATTTTTTAAGAAAAGGTTAAGACTTTAGTTTTTGAATTTTGAGGACAAAACCTCTATTGACCTATTCTTTTCAAAGAAAAGATTTCATGCACAAAACATACTTTGAACAAAAGAATTCTTTTTCATTTGAAAATTGGTCATTGTCTAGATATATTGGATCAATAAGATTAGGATATTATCCCATTTCCACTCATATCACAACAACTAGTTTGATATGGACCTTGTTGTGACTCTTTGCATGTCAACTTCACTTCTTGTCATTGCTTTAATGGATCAAGGAATACAATTACCTAGAATATTAAGAGTGAGTTCAGCTAATCCATATTCAAATTAAACTTTGAATATAATCTTGCAAGAGAACATTGAAAAAACACTTTTGATTGATATCTTGATCTCCTTGTGAAAATAGTATTTACTTATATATTGCTAAGCAGAGATCGAGTTAACAAATAAGCTAAACATAGAAAGGAGAGTTTACAAACATTATACATTGAACTCATGTCTCAAAGAACTTGGTTGATTGAACCGATTACATTTTAAATTCTGAATTCATCTCACTCCCCTCCCGCACACTTGTTTTTTTATTTACTTTTTTATATAGGAGGTATTCTCTTGGTGTAAAGACAAAATTGTCCCTATCATATATCAATTACATGTCCAAATCAAGTCAAGGAAACAATAACTTGACCTCTCCAAACCCCATAAATATAGGGTATACCCTACAAAAGAACCAAAGGGTTTGTCTAGATCAGTAGCACATGCATTATTTGATTATGATGAGTGATATCTATTCCTTTGAGCTGTCCTGTGGGATCCAAAACTTGGCAACTATGTGTTTTTGCATTTAATGCTAATTTTGTCTACTTATAACAACTCTTCCATTCTGTTTATGTGGCCTTTGTTCTTCCTTTCAATCTTGTCTCAACCATATAATAAAAAGGAAAAACTATATAGACATACATCATAACTCCCATATATACCAGTATTATCTATACTTTCAAAATGTTACGTATCTCGCCATTAATTGACAATTTCATACTATATATTGAGGAAGATACACTTAGATATATGTATTTTTGCTACAAAATATATTAAAATAGAGAGAGAGAGGCAAGCGAGATTCGTTATGTATCTCAAATACATGCGGATCACAGTAGATACACATTGGATGCATATATCTGTGGTAGATATCTGGTATGATCCACATGTATTTGAATAACTAGATACACAGAAGAGTGACCAGCAAGATTCATTATGTATCTCAGATACATGCAAATCACACTAGATACACAATAGATATATGTATTTGTATGGTATGTATCTGGTATGATCTACATGTATTTGGAATACCAGATACATAGGAGAGTGGCGAGCGAGGGAGGTGAGCGAGAATTGTTATGTATCGCATATGCATACGAATCCACTTATATACAATGTGTCTAGCTAAAACAAATTACACTTAATTTTGACATCATGTATCTCGAGATACATGTATCTAGACACACTAAAATTTCATAAGATATGTAATATTACAAACTTAAATTTATCTAATTAATTAACTCTTAAACGAGTAGAATATACTTTAATAATTTTCGTTCAACAAGTTAGTGTGCTCTTTTAGACATGCAGTGTATATATTCAAGAAAATTGTGAGTACCTAATTACCACTAGCAAAATATATTGATGTTGTATAGTTCTTTTCAAAATATTATCTTGTCTTATAATTTTTCCAATTAATGAAGCTTCATTTTGGACACTAAACTATGAGAAGATGTGATCTAATTTTAATGGGAAAATATACAAGTACCCCTTCAACATATGCCAAAATCTAAGAGACATATTTATACTATACTAAGGTCCTATTACCCCTGAACTTATTTTATTAATAATTTTCTACCCCTTTTAGGCCTACGTGACACTATCTTGTGAGCCCAACGCTAGTTGACCTTTTTTTTTTCAAACTAGTGCCACGTAGGCCGAAAAGGGTAGAAAAATTACTTATAAAATAAGTTCAGGAGGTAATAGGACCTTAGCACAGGTATAAATGTGTTTCTGATATTTCGGACATATGTTGAGGGGATACTTGTGCATTTTCTCAATTTTAATTGATGTAATCATTAAAACTAGGTCGTAGGCTGTAATACCAAAAAAAAAACTATATGATTTCATTACACATAATAAATACTTTCTTCATCTATGTTTGATTTGAAATATACTAATAATTTTATTTATTTTCTTAATTATTATTATATGCTAAAAAAATAAATTTAAAACAATTATAGTACTTAACATTTAACAATAGTAATAAAACAGATATAAAGTTAGAAATGTTTTTAATATTAATTTAAATAAATAAAAATAAATACTTTTAAATTTATAATAGAATACTAAGAATAAGAGGAATAGATATTTCATAAAACAATTAAATTGCATCCAAACGGACCAAAACACTATTATTTATTTTATTTTTTTTACCAGAAATAAGTTGGTCAATATTGTATGTACCACAGTAAGGAAGACTACCATCACTATAATGTTCCGATATCTAATATTTATATTTATATATAAGTGTGGATAATCACGCAGGTGACGATCGTTCGTCTGTTTTATTTGTGTGATTTCACATTTACATAAATATTTGTCTATCTTTTTTTCTTTGTTTTTAATTTGTTATTTTATTTTTTAATTTTTTATATATTTAAAAATTACGTAATAAATACTATAAATCATAAAAATTAATAACTTAAAATATTTTTTTAAAAAAAATTAAAAAGATCAATTGCTTATAATTTTTTTTTTATTAATTCATAAAATTAATCTATGTGTCACATAAAATGGGATAAAAGAGGTAATATGTCTTATTTAATTTTAAAACTATCACATAAAATGGGATAAAAGAGGTAATATGTCTTATTTAATTTTAAAACTATGTAAGAAATATTGTAAATTCCAGTTATTAACGACATGTTCACTTTTGAAATTATATTTATGATGCATATATTGAGACAAAGAAAATAATATATATTATATAAAAATTACGTAAAAGATATTATAATTTGTAATAATTAATAACTTAAAATATTTAAAAACCATATTAAAATTTTATTAATTCTCTAAATTGTATCTATATCATATAAAATGAAACAAAAGAATAACAAATATTACTAGTAGGCTATAAATGATGAAACCCTTGTGTGGTGAAAAGTAGGTTTTTCTTTCCTATATATCTAAATCATTGCTTTTATTACATAGTACTATACTATATATATATATAATATATATTATATGTCCATAACACACTCATTGACCATAAATGCAAAGGAAAATAACTTTTCTACCATGATCGACGTATGTTTGGGACCCTAGAAATTAAGAGGAGGAATGAAGTTCTTTATTTGTACTTATTTGAGGAATTTTATTTTTTATATTTATTAATTTAATTAATCATTCCTTCAAGTTTCAAACATTAATTAGTCATCTAGAGAAATCATATTTAAGTGGAGAAAATTAAGTAGTTATTAGTGCAAAACCTACACTTATTATGGAGCATGTTCCCCTATAATAATTTGAAAGGTAATTAAATATTTTTTTCCTTTACCTTTTCTTCTTTGCACTTTTATGAGTGGATATATTTTTTTAATTCCACAAATAAAAGGGATCATGTCTTTTACAAAGATATTCTTTTAAACTTTTTTTTTTGTTTTTCACTTTGAAATATTTGATGCATAGAGGAAGATGAGAATCTCATATGGGCCGTTGAAAGATTATCATGTCGGCCAAAAATATCACCATATGTCTTTTAATATATATATATATATAATGAAAAGAAATTAATAGTCAATGTTTTATTGATGGATGGTAAATAGTTGATAAGCTTAAAATGTTGAAATATAATTTAAAGTATTAAAATTAATTTTATAAATGGAAAAGAATTAAAATTGTCTTTGAATTATGTGAAATAGATCATTATTTTTTCGTTGTATTTTGGGACTGAAAATGCTTCCGCCGCCAGAGGCAAACCTAGAGGTTGCGGAGGGGTACATCCGAACCCCCTCGGTAAAAAATTATATGTATATTTAAGGTATTTTAATGAATTTTTATGTTTATATATTTATTTTGAACCTCCTAAATGTAATATTAGAGGTTGACTTAGTGGTTAAGGGGGTTTAAAACTCATCTTGTTCCAAGATCAAATTAGGTACTACTCTTTTTTTTGAACCCCCTTAATTGAAATTCTAGATCCGCTACTGCGCTAAGAGAACAGAAATACCCTCAAGAGTTAAAACCTCAAATTCTTAGTGACGTGTCAAGCCACATGGGACGAATCCTTTCACCTAAGCGTTGCTAACTAGAATTCACTTCAAAAAAACTATACCTTTAGCGGCGACAAAGGTCACCATAAATGGCCATAATATACCTACACTAAAGTTTTAAATGATTTATAGCATTCAATTCTATTTTTGTGTTTTTTTTTCGTTATGTTTTAAAAAATCATAAATTATATTGATCAAGAAGGAGTTTGAAGACGCTATGTTTTATTTTTATGTAATATGTAAATGGATAAAATGTACAATGAAGATTTGAATCGAGAAGTAATTTTGATGATTTAGTAATAATATTGGATGTTTTTAATATGATAGTGCATGTTATTTATCTTAAAAATTAGGTGGCAAATGAAAAATAATTATCATATTTTTTTGTTGAGAAAATAGGTTTTGCTAGTGAATGGTTGTTAGCGATCTAAATCGCCACTAAAAATCACTCAAAACCTTTAGTGACAATATTTTGGGATTTTATGGCGACTTTTGTCGCCGCTAAAGTATAATTCTTTGTAGTGAATCCTAGTTGGCAATTCTTAGGTGGAGGGATTAGTTCCATGTGGCTTTTCACGCCAGTTTTGGGTAATTAACTCTTGAATGTATTTTTGGTCTCTTGAGATGACGGCGGAATATTTTTATCTCAAAATGTAATGGAGTGTATAAGTGGTCAATTTCGTATAGTTTAGGGATATTTTTAACCGTTTTCTGTTTTACAAATAAACAATTATATATTTACATAAAGTATTGAAAATGTTAGTAAACAATTTATGTGTTTGATTAAAAAATTTTACTAATAAATGGTTAATTTTTATATTAATTTTATTTTTCCTTTTAAATAAAAGGAGGACCGATGTATATTAAGTTAAGAAGAAGTTAAAAGTTTTGTTATGATAAAAAATACTTTGAGAGTTAAAAAAATTAAAAATAAAATAGTAAATTACTCCGAGCACATTTTAGTTGTGATGGAGTTGTACCCAGTGATGGAGCCACCTGAACCTCCTTCGGCGAAAAACTATATTAATATACATGGTTTAAATAATTTTTTAGGTATAGATAGTAGATGTTGAAACCCCTTGAGCTATTTCGTTTGCCTATTTTCATATTTTGAACCCCCTTCTTGAAAATTCTGGTTCTGACAGTTGCACTAGGGGTCAACCTTTGGTTTCATTTGTTTGTACTTAGTGAAGGTCTGAATGTGAATGGTTCAGACATTAGATCATTAAGTGCAATTGTTTTATTAATATTTAAGCACTTAATGGGTTTGAATAGGTCTTAACCATTAAGATCTATAACAGAATATTTATATCATTAAGACACATTTTTGTGTGTGGATAATATTCACAATTCTTCTATTACAGTCACCGGTTACCATTGCTAACCACCTCTATCATCACAATCACCTCCATCACCACCATTGTCAACCATCATTATCGTTGTCTACTACCAACCACCAACGTTGCTAACTATTACTATGATCAACTGCTACCACACTTACTTCCTTAATCATCGTAATTATATCCATTGTTGTACCGCCATCACCACCTACACTACTACTATTGGCCACTATAACCGTTGTGGTCAATTTGTCCTATCAACCACCTCCATATAAGTAGCATTGTCGCCAACTACCACGAATACATCATCCACAACCACATTATCAAGATCCAAGGCTACCCCTAGACGTGACATGGTGAATATAATAGCAAAGAATTCTATACGAATCACTTGACATAATATGACACTAAGATATTAACATAACTAAAATATTCATGACAGGCGGAATACAAGTCTCAAAATGACAATTTCAGTATGGAAGAGAACCTGAATACAAGACCATAAATGAGAAAAATATACCAAGTTTGATATAAGCTTCTACTACATAGGTGTGATTAGAAAAAACATCAGTTCACGAACAATCTGAAAACAAAACTAAAGTCTGATAAAGGTATAAGTCTAATGTCTCCGAAACATGAGAATTCACCAATTTTGAGCTAAGCTAAACTGTGTATGTGCTAACTGCGAGCTAGACGAGAAGCGTCAAATCCTATATTATAAAATAATATAGACACAAGAGATATATGATGTCAGTATTCAAAATGTAAAGAGTATGATGAAAGATGCATGGATATAGATATAATAACATAATAAGTCTGAAAACATGATAAATGCATGACCAATGAAACATGACATAATATGATAACCTGAGTTCATAAAGCATGTAAATCATGATCGTCTTTCAAAATAAGAATTACTTCAATCGGAAGCAATCAATTTCATTAAACATACTTAATACTTTATTTAAAAACATGAGTCCGGAGCCTAAAAGGTACAAAATATTGAACAAAAATTCTAAAATGGTATATAAAATTTTATATTAACCAAAACGGTAAAATCGCTGCATCAACAGCGATTTACTCCACCGGAAAAAGTAAAATCGCTGCAAAGGCAGCGATTTTGAAAAAAAATTAAATCGCTACCTAGGTAGCGATTTTTAAAAAGAATTTTTTTGTTTTGGAAAATGTGGAAGTCGCTGCCCAGGCAGCAATTTCCAAAAAAATTATTTTTTTTTATTTTTTAAATCGCTGCTTAGGCAGCGATTTTTTTTTAAAAAAATTATAAAATTTTTAAATCGCTGCCTGAGCGATTTAAATATTTAAAAAAAAATTATAAAATCGCTGCTTAGGCAGCGATTTGAAATTTTTATAAAATTTTTCTTTTGAAAATCGCTGCCTGGGCAGCGTCTTCCATATTTTCAAAAGAATTTTTTTTAAAAAAAAAAAATCGCTGCCTAGGCAGCGATATTCTTTATTTCAAAAAAAAATTAAAAAAATTATAAATCGCTGCCTAGGTAGCGATTTCATGTTTTAAAAAAAAATTCACATTTTGCAAAATCGCTGCCTCTACAGCGATTTTGCTTTTTCTGGTGGAGTAAATCGCTGTTGATGCAGCGATTTTGCCGTTTTGATTAATATAAAATTTTATATACCGTTCTAAAATTTTGTTAATATTTTGTATCCTTTAGGCTCCAGACTCCTAAAAACATCCTTAATTCGATCATAAGTACTTCAATTCATAATGCATGCATATCTTAAAAGCTTGATTTCATATCAATCACTTGTATATCATGAATGCATTTAAGAACCATTGGAAATATACAAATATAATCAAATCATTCTGTCACGACCCAAAACGGGTCGCGAGTGGCACCCACACTGATCCTACTATGTGAGCGAACCAA
>NC_028643.1:6400291-6412098 GCF_001406875.1 Solanum pennellii | reverse complement strand
ATGTTCTCTGGTTTTCCTTCAATCTTTTAATGGAAAATCTCAAAAGGAAATTTCAGTAGCTGATCTGAGACTTTAGTTTCACTTAATTTGATCCTTTGGCTCTTTCTTATGTTATCCTTAAAGAAGCTAAATAGACTAATCAAAAGTTTAAAGAGAAACCAGAAAAGAGGCAAAAAGCCATACTTGATCAAATTATAAGATTGAGTTGTTGCATAAACATACTTTATGATCAATGTCTAAGCAAATATTGTTTCAGAAAAATGAAAATTCATTGATACATTGAGCTCAATGCTTTGTGTCGCGCAAACGTTTCCACTGCTAGGACTCCTACACTTTGCCTTCAAGTCTGTCTACTCTTTCGAAGGCGTATTTGGAGGTGACCAAATTTTGCAGCTCCAGGTGAAGAACCTTCAAACACATATGGTGAGAATCCAGTGGCAGTTTTGTATCTCTGCTGAATCTGCAGATAGAAACGCGACAGTTAGAAGATCTTGCTACTTAAACAGAAAAGACATGAACGGCATAACTACACAAACACAAACTGTATCTACCTCAACAAGTTGTTGGTTGCTTCTTAAACAGTTCCTCCCAATAACACAAACAGTTCCACCAGAACCTCCACCTGTTATCTTTGCCCCAAATAAAGTCCCACCTTCAGATTCTGACGATTTAGAGTGCTGCATTTCTTGTACCAAGTTAACCAGCCTATCAGTCCCATTTGACGCAAGACCACAAGCACTGTAGCTGAAATGGCACTGCAGTATGAGAAGCACTTGGTCAGAAACCTTTAAAGGGTAGAGAAAACAGAGAAATCATAAAAGAATCTGCTCTAGAACAAAAACAAAGACATGAATCAAATCATGTACCTGATACATTAACTCTCCAAGAGCAGATAGTTGATAATTGGAAGGTGTAGCTGATAATAATGCTTTGAAAGCCTGATAGTAATTGATACACATGTCAGTCAATTGTTCGTTATGAATACGAGAGATCTTCAGGAGATAAAAACATTATTCAGACAGAAATGATTTGAAAAGAAACTTCAAATTGTGGACCTTGACTCGGAAGTTTTCATAGATGGGATGCCTAGTGGGTGCTCTCACAGCATAATTGCGTTCTTTGTCAATTGTAGTTACAGAATCATCATGATCAAGATACTTCTCCACAAATTCTTGTCCAGATAAAGACTCTGGAAGTCTAGTTGCATAAGATGCCTCATATCTGAAATTATAAGATATATTAAACATAGCAAGGGAAAAAAAAGGAGAAAAAACGAGAGAACGACAAACTATATGGATAAACAAACCTATGAGCTGAGAGGTTGCAAAGGTAATCCAGAGAAGCCTCTGTTTCAAGCAGATCCTTTCCATCTTCATCAGCATCGTCAGGGTTGGACTTGTTGATTTGCTGAGTGGAAATGTTTGACAAGGAGGAGCACAACTCCACAGACGCAGAGGACTTTATTATCTTCTTACCCATAAATGCACCAACCCTAACAGATTTGTAATCTGAACCACCAACACTGCAACAAACTCTCGTAAGTACTAGGAATCAGGAAAGAATGAGAACATAAGGCCAAAACATAGATCTTAATTTGGTTAAAATCAGTTGGTCCTTAGGCGGAGGAACTGAACTCCACTCCAGCTTAATTGGTTCTTCCTCCAGACTTCGAAAAAAAAAGGCAAAATCATTCTTGATCAGCTCCATGAGAAATGCTCTCGAGTTAATCTTCCTTTATTTTATTTTATTATTATTATTTTTAAGAAGTTGCTTAAATAAATTTGACCAGAGCTTTCAAACATGACATGAACAGACAGTAATGTGTTACTTTAGATTAAAAACAAACTTGACGGAGATAGAGAAGGTTATGGGAAAATATCCATTGGGAAGTTTTACCTGTGTCGTATTCCAGAATCAATTCCCCAAAATCGAATGGTGGGTGGTATGTCAACAAGTCCTAGAACCTCAGCAGGCTAAAAGAAAAAGTGAGTGCTATTCTGATCTCACGGTTGGTCCTATTAACAATGTAAACACATCGCACAAAAATTTGCTGCATACCTGACACACCATAGCAAGAAGCTTGTTGGCCTCTCCACATGCAGAGGCCATCTGATCCATCACTCCGCAAGGAGCTCCAACAATATGATTCTCCACCTATTGAAGAGAACAAAGCTTGAGCACGGAAAAGGAGGTTTTACCACAAGAAACAGAGAAAAGAATATGGAAGGACAAAATGAGAGAAGTACGTGCCTTTTGGCAAAGCAGAGCCAGATGTCTGGGGTCAATGTTCAATCCTGCAAAATGAACAGTTGTGCAATTCAGTCTTCATTTAACATAAAAGGAAATCCAGAAACTGTTAATTGTTCCTTTCAAATCAGCCAGATCTTCCAAATTTGGGATTTTCCACATATATTTGGAACATGAACAATGAATGGACGAATTTTTCTAATCGCCTGGCCGTTGTTCAAATTTAAGCATTAGATCTAAATGAATTTCCATAAATACGAATGCAAAACAAATATGAATAGAATATGTAGGAGACAGAGATCATCAAAATCCCTAAAGTGACTACTGAAAAATCATCAAGCTATGTCATTGACATTTGTGTATTTGTGATAATGGATATTCTCGGAATTATAAGGGAAATTATTTGTTTGTTTGTAATAAAGGAGCGTATTCTGCAGATAAATGTTGTACCATGAGCAGCAGCAACAGCAGTCATGCTGGCCACTTCTATTGCAGCAGAAGAAGATACACCTTTGCCCTCAGGAACACCAGAACTTACCTGTAATCAGGTCAAAAAAACAAGCTTGGTGAGGTGAAACAAGCAAAAGAAGGAAAGAGGATACTGTTTTTGTACGAAAAGACCCTCTTATTAATTTATGACTGACATAAACTTAAGTGTTAAAATAAACTACGTATACAATCTTGAAATATTATGAATATCACTAAAGATCAATTAGAGTGGTTTATTCTCTGTAATCAAGTAACAAGGTTGATTGCTTTTCCTTTCTTAGGACATGTACGGTACTGTTTAACCCCATTAGTTGAGGGAATAATGTACAGAGTTTTCTCTCAATTCCTCTTTTCTCACATGGTATTATAGCTAGACCAATCTCGATTCTTGGTTTGCCTAATATTGGCGCTTCCATGTTATATTACGTATGCTCCATATGTCCAGTCCTAGGTGTGTGGGGCGTTAAAATTCCCACATTGGTTGTGGGATGGGTAATTGGTCTTCATATATGGCTTTGGGCACCTCGAGAGCTAACCTTTTGAGTTGAGTTAGGTACAAGATCCTTTCTTAACAAACTACATCAGCCTAATTGTAAAGAAATGGATTATGCGCCTAACTCAACCCCAAAAGCTTGAGGGGAGGATTGCCAAGTTCATATAANGAGAGCTAACCTTTTGAGTTGAGTTAGGTACAAGATCCTTTCTTAACAAACTACATCAGCCTAATTGTAAGGAAATGGATTATGCGCCTAACTCAACCCCAAAAGCTTGAGGGGAGGATTGCCAAGTTCATATAAGGAGACCACCCATCCCATTTTCATCTGATGGGGGACTCTTCAATACCCCATCTCACACCCACGGCAGGACATCTAGTGTGTGGACAATTTAATTTGGGGGCTTAACGTCGATACCCAGTAACTGAGATGAGTTTTTTTTTTCTTTTTTTTTTTATGAACTAAGATGTTTCATTCACAAAAGAGCATCAAGTATATGCATAGCTATAAGGAAAGGGAAAAAACAATAATTGGGATGAGTTCTGTTCTAATACCATAGAAAATTAGGTTTTGGGCGTATCATACACCCCAAAAGCTAGCTCAAAGGGAGGATGATTGCCCAAACATTGTAAGGAGCGCAAAGTCTCGTCCTTCATCGATGTGGGATTCATTTCATTCATCACCACGTTATGTTCTGCCTTTTGAGTTTCGCTTTCTCACATTCCTCTCCTCGTGAGCTTATTTTTGAGGTTGAATTAGGCCTAAAATCCATTTCTTAAATGGTAGCAAAGTCAGGCTCAATCCAATCTGCGCTACCAGGGTTCCAAACAATCATGGAGGGTGAAATACCCCCAGTCCTTGATTGTGCCCGCAACGAACCATACAGTGGAACCCGCATAAAGAATGTTCGGATCTGGCCGAGATGGGGTGTGATGAATGAAATGAACCCCACATCGATGAAGGAAAAGAACCTAGGCTCCTTATAAGGCTTCGGAAATCCTCCTTCCTTTGAGCTGTCTTTTGGGGTGTGTGTTAACCCCAAAGCCTAATTTGACACTAACGAAATATTCAAACAGAAAAGGTAATTGCTACATCCATTTAACTTGTGAAAGAAACAGAAAATGGGCCAATTCGGAACGTCTGTCTATGCTGATACAATGATGTATCACATGTCTGTAAACTCATTATAGTAACTGTAATTTGGAAAGTTGTTGGTTTTGTACAAAAAGGTCACCCTGTTCAGATAACAGGAATTTGCTTCACATTCGGCTGTTCTTATTTTGTTTGCATATTCTGAGTGGCTTACATGGCGTAGTGAATTTCTAATTTAACTCATCAACATTTCTTTCTTGGGTGGGAAGATTCTCATTGACTTTAACAATTGGTCAACCTTCTTAGGTTCAGCCATAAGATAAGTGCAATTTATAGAAAACTTAAGCAGAAAAACTAGCGAAAGGTATGAACACCGGAAAGGCTTACCAGAATGCTAATGCTATCCTCAAAACGGATGCCTAATTCAGTCATCAGTACCAGAATTGTCCCAGCAACATACGCTGCCCACCTGCAGAGGATGCTTCATGGTTACAAAGTGGCGGCATCCTATTAAAAGTAAGAGAACTAATATACAAGAGTTCACTCACTTCTGGGCTGGGTCTCGGGCAAAATAATTGTATGCTTTCTCATATGTAATTGGCCGTCCATCCTCCACAAAATCAGAAAGGTCCATATCAAAAGTTGGTCCACGATTACCTAATTCTGAGCCAAGTGATACCTGGATTTGAATTCATCAAAAGTAAGCCACAAGCTCCTATGAGCAAAATAGAAAATTAGAGCTGGCAACTACGATGGTGTCAAAAGTTCCACGAATGACAATAGAGGTTAAAACACTAGCAAGTCAAAATGATTAATTTGCTAGTCTTTGTCTCAGATATCTACATTATTGAACAGAATATTTTCACTTCTCAAATACGTATGTAAGGTAAAATGTCTATGTCCGATTTTACCATACCTATTTCCCTTGGTACACCTTGTTGCAGTACCTGTTAGGTATGTCAGATGCATGCCAAAAATTGCAAGTAGTATAGCCTGAGTCATTGTAATAGTCCACACCCAAGCTACTTAGATCCCTATCTCAAAACATGCCATATCTGAGGAACATATAGCATTACAACACAATATTCATACCATTTGCCAACTGGTGAACAAATGTGACAACTGGTCTTACTTCTAGGCTGCAAGGAGATTGGGAGGCATTAAGCATAGGAAGTACTAATTCAATATCATGCTTAAATGAAAATTATTTCATAATGGCCAAAATGTAAAACTACTTTCAAACTTTACACCTGAGAATAACAACTTGCTGCTTCCTGATGACAAACCTATGATTTTGCAATTATTTAACAGAAAATTGACTAGCAAGTGCACCCACAGCATTTAAAACCATCAATTTAGGAATTAGAATGGTTGTGTTCTCCTGATAATTCGATAGATCATATACAACAACATACCCAGTGTAATCCCACTAGTGGTGTCTGGGAAGGGCATTGGGAGGTAGAGAGGTTGTTTTTTTATAGACCCTTGGCTCAAATAAAAGCATTTCAAAGCAGATCGGAAAAATAGAAAACAACGGAGTGAAGAAGCCAAGACAAAATATTAAAGAAAACATGACAGAGCATACCAAAAATGTGATAGATCACATGCCATGAGAATATTGAAAGAATTGATAATACATACAATTTGAAGAACAGCAGTTGGTCCTTCCTTGGGCTGCCTTGCCTGAGCATGTTTCCACAATTTGTGCTTGCTTGGATGGTTTCTCTGAATTGCGACATGGCATGACTCTCTGGTAGGCATCTATAGAAGAAAATTATGACAACATACCGTAAATAGACAACAATGATTACATGATGACAATTCATAAGAAGTACTCCCTCAGTTCCAACACATGTGTCACCGTTTAACTTTGCATGGAGTTTAAATTAAAAAAGAAACGACTTTTAAAAACTTGTGATCTAAAACAAGCCTTGGACATTTGTGTACCTATAAATCATCTAATTAAGAAAATAGGAATCTTGGAAGTTATAATAAAATATAGAAAGACAAATTAAAAAAGAAGTGTGTCATAAATTGGGACAGAGCGAGTACCTCCTCTATCGAGCACATTTTTATATGAGGTAAAAACACTTAATACTCGGTGGAATAGTCGAGGTGTGTGCAAGTTACGGGTGTACAAAACCCAACCGTAACTGATAAGCCAACTGCAAAATTGGCTTATTGGTATTGGGTTATCGAATAAATGGTTGGTGAACGGATAGAAATATAAATAACGGCTTATTGGTGTGGGGGTGGATTATTCAATTTCCTTATGGATAAATCGTTTAAGAGTTACCATACTTACACTTTTAACTTAGGTATATTAACATCATCTAATATTTTTTCGTAACATATAATTATATATCATTAGTCCTAAGGCCATAAAGCCAAAAACTGGAAAATTTATTTACTTTTCTGTTATTAACTGTTACATTCTATTAATCTATAATTTTTGTAATATAGAAGAATTTTATAAAAATACATAATTACCCCATTGAACTTATACCTTTTCTTCAAGTAGACACCTTAAGTTTACGAGGGTCCTATCACCCACGAAACAATCCAGATCCACAATAAATACACCATTTTGACCCATTTTCACAGCAATTGTAATTTCACACTAGAAAAGCGCGTGAAAGGGTAAACTTGCAGCCCCAAACCAATGGAAAACTTACATATGGCATTGTTAAACCAAAGTGAAGACCCATGTTTCTTCTTCCCCAAATCACCATTAATGGCTGTTGAGAGCTTGTCTCAACAACAAAAGTTGGTTCTTTACTACGCAAAGCGAATTTCTTCACTATATTCTCTATCATCAAGTTCTAGCAATCCATCTTAAGGCCTTTTATTGGAAAAATCTACTTAACGACATAAGACTTGGTCAATTTTGCACTTAATTACCTTTGAACAAAGAAATTTTAACCCATTTACGTTCACATAGTTTTTCAAGAACAAAAGTATCAAAGAATCTACTCGTACAAATTCACAATGTGAAATTCACTTATAGAACTCAAATCTAGCCTTGATTTTAAAATACCCACAAAGCTAAAAAAGATTAAACTAATTTTTGGGAGAATTTGAAATCAAACACTAAACTAAAAAATAGCACACAAAACTTACATAAATATATATTTACAANTCTTGATTTTAAAATACCCACAAAGCTAAAAAAGATTAAACTAATTTTTGGGAGAAAATTTGAAATCAAACACTAAACTAAAAAATAGCACACAAAACTTACATAAATATATATTTACAAGGAAATTCAAAAAAAAATAATCTTTTGAAGTGAAGTAAAACCAAAGAATTGGGAAAAGAGATTGAAAAGGATGAACATGATTCTTTCTTAAAAATATTTATGGGTTAAAATGTGAGTGGGTCAGGGTTTTACCCGACCCGCTATTAAACAAGTAAGAAAAATAAAAAAACATTATTTTATTTGGGGGGTGAAACACACACACATATTATGAGAGTGCGAATATTGCAAAAAATTATGTATTTAAAATTGTTGGAAATAGTTGAATGGGGTAATAGGATCCCCTCAAACTTTAGATGTCTACTTCAAAAAAGGGTACAAGTTTGATGGGGTAATTATGTATTTCCTCTTTAACTCATTTAAAATAGGGAAAAAGAAGTTATCTTTTAAGGTGCGTTCATGGAGGAAAAAAAGGTAAAGGTTGGCCGATACACCGTTAGATAACCGCCCGACAAGTGCTAATCCGTAATAGAACCAACTGATATTTTATNCTAAAATAGGGAAAAAGAAGTTATCTTTTAAGGTGCGTTCATGGAGGAAAAAAAGGTAAAGGTTGGTCGATACACCGTTAGATAACCGCCCGACAAGTGCTAATCCGTAATAGAACCAACTGATATTTTATAGGTTGGCTAGCGGATTAGTAAATTTAAAATCCAATATCCGTTGGGCCAAACAGCTAAGTGAAATTATCTGCCCGATTCATCTGATAAGCGGCCCGGTGCAAGTGGCCCGACACCACCGTGGCATCGTTATTGAAAAAGAAGAGGTAAACACACACTTTACCAGTGAGTCAGAAGACTCTAGCTCTGGTGAACATCACTTGTAAATATGACCACCTTAAGCAAGAAAATATAACAGAACTCACTAGTGAGGAGTAGGTGAAGATATTCAAGTATACAAGGGTAGAGTTTGAACTTTTATACGAGGTGACAAATGCATTCAACAAGTCACAACATAAGACTAGCATGAAAAGCATAAATAAGGAAAATATAAAAAGGAAAAAGGAACTTTACTTGTAGTACTAAACTACCAGAATAGTCAGCAATTCCTCCCATTACGTCCAATCTTCCGGGTGCTCTTGAAACAAAAATTTCTTCCTGCACGACAAGAACAAAGAGAAATCTAGAATCTAGGCTCTCAATTTGAAATATCATTGGTGATACAGACCCCTAAAAGATAAACATTGATATCCCATATTCAAGGTTCTAACTGATCAGGGCTATAAGCTGCACACATTTCCTTAAAGACAAGGCTGAACCTGGAAAGTTTGCAAGCCTTCTAGAGTTTGTTTACGCGTTTACAAAAGTACATTTATGAGCTAAATTTCCTGCAATGGTAATCCTAAGAATTCCAAGATACCTATCAAAATTTCCATGTCAATTTATCACTGGAAGACACTAAAATTAGCAAGAAAGACTCTGGCAAATAAGCCTGAATCAATAACAGAAGTAATGAACCCCTACATTCATATTGATGCACACTTGAAAACTTTCCCCATATCTTGTTGATTTAATTCAAAATGTTGATCCTGTGAAGATTTCCTTTTAATGATTCTTATATTATTACCACATTATAAACTGGACAGCTCATAAAAATCTGAAAAATCTTTGCAAGAATATATTTACAGTGAATGAGACATACCTCCCAATTGAACATTGCCGAAGCAGCCAGATAGTCGCGTGTTTGGAGCTTGTTATTATTTTGAGGACGACCTGAGGACTCCATTTCAGCCAAGCTCTTCAAGAAACCAATTGTGTCCGGGAGCCCTTGATGATCTCCATGAAGAATTGTAAAGTAATCACTTCTGCAAAGCAATGTAGGTGAACATTTGATAAGAAATATGCATAGAAGTTTCTTTAGGAAACATATTAGACCAATTAACTTGACATAAAAGACAAATAAAAGGAGTTAAAAAATTTACTGTCTCGTAAGACTGCCAATATCGAGAACTTCCTTATTTGCCAATTGAGTGCGTGAACTAAGTTCATTTTGCGCAAGTGAATACCATTCAGGAATAGCAATATCTTTCCCAGTAATTCTTTGAAGCTGATAGCCAAGGACGATAGCATCTCGCAGCCTACGCGCTCCACTAAGCTGCAACGAAGGCAACAATTGCAAGTTATCAGAAGGGCAAAAGATATTGTAATATGCAGTTTTGGAGGAATATTCTGGTTCTATCCACTGAAGGGATCTAATGTCAGCCCCCGCGATTTATCATCCAGTTCACTATATCTTTCCACACGTACTATGTTTGCTAATTTATCACATGATAGAGAGCTGATCTTACTTAGTAACATTAACATAATTCTTTGAACTTCAATAACATATTAAGCAAAACTGCAGAAGTTCATATATGCCGGAACTAGCCCAACATCATCTTTTTGATATAATAAAACCAAAAAAAACCCTGCTAGGAGCCAAACAGTGGCCCTTTTTCACCATTGCTATGTTTATGACTCGAACCCCTGTTGATTGTGTTAAATAAATAGCGTGATGTTAGGAGACTTTTTTTTTTCATTTTCCTAGCATGTTTTTACAAATACAATATTTCCTTTCATAGTAATTGATTATCTTTTCTTAACTAGATAGGATTCACTTGTATAAATACAACTCAGAATCATATTAACATGAAAGACCAAAACAAATAAATTAATTGGGAATTCATCAAAGAGAAAGTTACTGGTGACCACCTTGAGTTTGCTTCATCTACCATCAGAAAAAACGGCTAGCAGGTGTGTTTACAAATAGGCCTCAAAAGGACCTTTCACACTTGGGTTTGCAAATTGGGCATGTGCGACATCTTTGCTCCAACTTGAGGGGAGTGTTGATTGTGTTATTCAATTAGAGCGTTATTTTAGGATACTTTATATTTCCTTATCCTTGCATAATTATCAAAATAAAATATATATTCTTATTGTAATTGATTATCTTTCCTTAATTAGTTAAGAATCACTTGTATAAATACTCCTCATGGATGTCAGGACACATTGAAATACAAAAAAGCCTTTTCCTCTATCTCAAATTCAACAAACACCAATCTGATAATTGGAGGTGGATGTCATTATCACTAGGTTAATCCTTTTTTGTCAACACATGTCCAACATCTATTCTGTTGACACTGAAGAATGTGAGATCTTGAATTTCAGAAGCAATTCCTTAAGTTAAAGCATGATCAGCAGACACGAAAATTCATTTATAGGGGGGAAGGAAAAACTTCTGCTCGCTACTGTGGTTCAAATAAAAAATGATATCATTATTGGCAAACAAACACTGAGCATATCTTATAACTAATACAAAGGAACCCAAATTTTGGAGAATCATACCCCATGTGAACTGTGATGTCTTCCGGTAGCTGTATCTTGAAGTATTCTAGCAGCCACCTGAAGATCCATAAAGAAATAGATGAAGACGGATGAAATAAAACATAACATTATTACTTAATACCTTCTTAGATTTGAACAACTCCATTAGGAAAAAGGAAACTTTAGTGGATAAAAATAGATACTCTACAATCAAAATAGTATGCTATTTGAATATCAGTCGAATTCAATAATCTCTGTGTAAGCAATTCATCCCACTGCAACTTCTAGGAGACAATGCAAAAGACTATAACTATCAAACTATTTGCTCTTTACGAGCTTCTGAGACTTCAAAGAGGAGGTTCACAAGCATTTTCTTGCTAGTTTCTTGCCGTGCTAATTTGAGCCTAATGATCATCAATCATTAGCATGTTATGGCTTCTGAGCTCCTTGTATGCAATTAAACGAAACTGTTATCAATTTTTCTTTAAGTTCATAGGTAAACAGTAGTTGCTTTAGTGACTATATCCATTGGTGAAGAGTAGGTGGATACTAGATTCTTGTAATAAAGTTTGTCGTTATGAATTCAACATTTATTGAAAGCTCGCTTTTGGTTGTCCATAAAATGAGTTATTCAAGTTGTTTTTTGTCAATGTTCACTAACTATAGTCCAAAAGAGTTGTTAACTTAGGGTACCCTGTGTATTGAGAATCATATCATCATATATTACTAAAAGCATGAACAAAAAAGTTGAAAGTTGAATTACGGTTTTACCCCTTCTATAAATTAAATTGTTATAAAATATTTCAATATTTGATTGTATAAATTTAATTAAATGTTAATGACTTTTCAACTTTCTAAGATTAATTCCTAATTAAATATCTAATTTATTGATATTTATCATCTATAATCTATATGTATATAATAATT
>NC_028643.1:6380597-6389139 GCF_001406875.1 Solanum pennellii | reverse complement strand
CTACTTCCCCCCCCCCCCACCCACCCACACACGCCCACACACAATAAGAGATTGTAGGTCTTTTGAGACAATTTCCTTCTATGTACTTTTATGTCTACCCTGTTCACTTTTAACACCTTCACTCACCATGGTTTCACATCTATAAACAGGTGTATAAAGCAAAAATGTAATGCTTTTGAGTCCTCATGTTATTTTTTGGAGCAGCCAACAAAATGAATTGCTCGTGCAAGACGCCATCTCGTTGGAGTATGTATGCTACATAATGCAACAAAAAGTAGGCTGCACATGTTGGTTACACTTCACAAGTTCCTATCTCTGAGGTATATCCACTAAGATGAAATCACATTAAGGTTTCTAAGACATTTTACATCTTTTGATAGATATAAGAGAGCTTGACAATTCACCAACTACATTTAGTAACACTAAAGATCCCACTTTATAAGACTTCCCCTCTAATCAGAATCTGGACTCTTCCGGTTATGCAAGTTCAGGCCCTACTTTGGTGCTGCTTTTTCTCATTCATGATTTTTCTGTGATTTCCAATTCTGTTTACATTTTATAGTCTAAACTTAAAACAGAGATATTCCTTTCAAATATCATCTATCTTTCAGATTAATGAAAAATAGAGATACTATTTGATAAAGAGTGACTTCCATTTTGAATTAACAAAAATTCTTTTTCATTATCTAAAATCTATTACTTTTCAAGGTGAAGAAGTAATACTGAATATTAGTAATGATATTTATCATGTTCCAGTGTAGGCATTTATCAGATTTTCAATCAATTCATTTTAGTCAGACATCTAAAGACGTGTTGCTCCCTTCAGCAAACTTCACCAGAATGAAGTGCCAAATGTTCACTCTTCAAAGCACTGTAACACCAAGTAGTACATCCGGATATAGGTGAAATAGAGTCTAACTAGCTTGTACTAATAACACATTGATGAATGGGTTTCAAACTAGCAGTACAAAATAAGAGCAGATGCCCTGTAAGGATCACATTACCACTAAGTCAGCCTTGACAGATTTCAACCATTCAACTTCTGTGGCCAAGATCGAATCCCTGGGTAGTACAGCTGTCTGGTTATACTGGATAAAAAATTAGAACAAGTAGCACTTTTAATCAAAATGCCTGATATGAATAGAAATCAGATAAGTAACTGCTTCCCTAGAACCTATTGCCTCGTCATAGACCTAGTGGCCCACCTTTTCCAGTGAAGCAAGAGGGTCAACTGTCAAAGCATCTGCTTGAACAGCTCCACAGTCCAATAGAACCTGGAACAGTAAAATCTCATCCTTGGAAAAATAAGGTACATACCAATATGCTTTGATCGGTGGTCGGAATGCTAGTGCCACAGACTTCTAAATTAGAGAAAAATGTTAAAGTATATTCTTCCTTTGCCAGTGGACACTGAAAACAATCCACTAACAGAAGATAACATGTTACCAATTCTAAAAAAAAAAAAAAAAAAAATTGACCTATTTTGCTAAATAACAATACATCAATTTTTTTCCCTTATTTCTCTAGAAAAATGTAAAAGCAGAGATCATGAAGCTTAAACTTATTCATCCTTTCACATAATGTAATTGGAAAGGAAAAATTTGTTCAGCAGATCAACAGGAGTAAAACACCAATAGAAGTCCCTTTTTAGCTCTGCTCTCTGTTGATTAGTTCAAAATCAGACAGAAAAGGATGAAATCTTGCACAACATTTCTTTAAAGGATGAAATCATGCATTATTATGGGGATAAATAAAGTTGATTTCATTGAGAACAAGCATTTGTAATCCCTGATTTGTAAAAAACAAAAGCATCCAACCGCTGTGTACACTGATCAGTTATCTTACCTGACTAACCTTATGGATGACTTATCAAGAAAGACAAACCTTACGGATAAAAAGCCGAGGCGACTGTGTCTCAATAGTATAAACATAGTCAGGAGCACCCGTAACCACATGAACTTCATGTCCTGCTTGAATTAGATTACGGACAACCTTGCATTACAAAATCTAAAATTAGGGAATATTGGTAAGATATATGAGTAAATTAATGATCATTGTGGGCAAACTTGAGAGTTCCACAAAATAAATCTAAATGTGATGGTGTAACAAAACAAATAAATTAGAAGAACGGGCCATTCCTGGTGTACCTTATCAAAATGTGCAGGATACTAAACAAGTAAACTTTGTCACTGTTAATTAACTGAATCCGTAAGTAAAAGAGAAAGAGACTTCTCCGGAAGCTGAGAGTTGACTAGCATGCAGAATATGAAGAAAAAGACCCATTCAATCATGACATAAACTTTCTTCAGTGGCTTTGATTGCAGAATCAGTTCTACCAGAGTGAAATAAAATGGTCAATCTGTTTAGTAGTTCTTAGTAATGCTCCTCGAGAAGATCTAACTTCATGCGGCAGATGAACTAAGCAATTCACAGTAAAACCAGGTAGTAGTACTCAGTAATGCTCCTCAAAAACATCTAACTGCATGGGACAGGTATACCATCAGCAAAAATGGATACATTCCGTAATGATCTGTTTTAGTGTTGCATTGTTCAACTTTGGCACTAAGGCAGTGCTATACTACTCCCTCCATCCCAATTTATGTGGCACCTTTCAGATTTCGAAATTCAAACAAATCTTTCTTTGATGACTGTTTTTACATATATCAGTTAAATATCTTGAATTACTAATTATTGTGTCTTATAGTCCTTTTACGTACTTTTCAAATATGCAAATTTTATTTCAAAGAACTTAAAGATTCATGCCCGAATTCACAGTCATAATTAAATTGTTTAACTCTAGAAATCCAAACTGTGCCACATAAATGGGAATAGAGGGAGCAGACAATATGGAAGGATTAGGGCGAACTAGCTAAAACAAGAGGCCCCTGAAAAACTTATGATTAAGGGAAAAGAGCCTACAATGGAGATATAGAAGGATTGACGCTGAACCCTTCAAGGAAAAATTCTTCAATACGAAAATGTCAGAAGGAACAGTTAAAAAGGAGGCACACAAAAACAGTCCTATAAGATTGGACTAGAGGTGGCATAGTCACAATGTGGGACAAGAGGTAAAATAGCAGAGTAGGCATGTGCTCTGTCACTTGCAGCTTCACAGGGAAGTTCCAAGATTTCAATTGGCATATCACAAGAGTTTATGCTCCAAATGATGGAGAGAATAGGGAAGAAACTTGGTGGGAGATTTGAGCAGCCAGAGGATTACTCTCGGGACCTTGGGTCCTTTGTGAGACTTCAACACAGTTAGATACCCTTCAGAGATGAAAAACTACAGCAGAATTAACAAATGAATGACAGACAAACAGACATTTCATACTTCATTGAAGACATGGAATTGGTGGACATTGAGTTATCCGGGGGAAAGTACACATGGAAAAAAGGGGACAACCATACAACAACAAGCAGATAGGATAGAATCCTATTTTCTGAAGAATGGAAAACAAATTTCAGAAACATTAGGCAAAACATCCTACATAGAGTGACCTCAGACCTCTCTCCTATTATGCTAGAATGTGGAGAATGGGCCCACAGGGTCATACGTAAAGTTTGAAAGCAGGTGGTGACCACAGAGGGGTTCAACAAGAAAGTCAAAAGGTGGTGGGAGTCTTTCAGATTCTCAGGAAACCAGATTTTGCATTGGTGGTAAAACCTTAAAGCACAAAAGGGAAACTGAAGGAGTGAATTAAGATTGCTCAAGGGAACTTGGGGGCTCAGAAGCAGAATGTCTTAGACAATTAGCATAACTAGAACACATCCAGGAGCATAGAACTTCAGAGACAGAAGAAATAACAACCAGATAAGCTCTCATCATGGAGTTTGAAGACATAGCTAAAAGGGAGGAAATTGCTTGGAAACAAAGGTCCAGGGCGACATGGTTAAAGCAGGGGGATAGGAACACTGGGTTCTTCCGCGGAATTGTCAATGCACACAGAAGAATGAACACAATCTCAAAGCTGAAAGTGAGAGGAGAAATTTTAAGTAATCATGGGGAGGTACAAGAGGAGTTACCTTTTATGAAAATCTTTATTCAGAAGCAGAAGACTGGAGACCGCACTTAATTATGAGGAATCGCCCTATGATTGGATCAAAGGAGAACAACATGCTAATGGCACCAATAGAGGAATAGGAGATTCTGCAGAGTGTCAAATCATGTGCAGGTGACAAAGCACCAGGTCAGATGGATTCTCTATGGCTTTTTTCAGTCAATGTTGGGACTCTATCAAACCTGAACTGATGGCTGCAATTCAGAATTTCTAAAAGGCAGAATCTATGAAAGAAGCATCAATGCTACATTTGTAGCATTAATTATTAAAAAAGTGGAGCTAACTGACTTCAGACCTATAAGCCTGAGTATACAAAATTATAGCCAAGCTTTTGGCAAAAAGACTGAAAAAGGTGATCCATAACCTAGTGGACAGACAACAAATGGCCTTCCTAACAGGAAGCCATACTATGGATGCAGTATTGATAGCAAATAAGTGTGTGGAGTCCAGACAAAGAAGCAAACAACCTAGAATTCTATGCGAACTTGATATCCAGAAGGCTTATGATCACTTGAGATGGGATTTTTTGATACTGACGATGCAAAGGATGGGCTTTAGATCAAAGTGGATAAGATGGGTGAAATACTGCACTAGCACAGTAAAATTCTCAGTCCTAATAAATAGGACCCCTAGTGAATTTTTCCTAAGTTGCAGGGACTCTTCACTTTTGATGCCGCACATGTGTAGGATTCTCCAAAAATATACTACTTTTGGAGAATCTGAGACACGCATCCGTAACATTTTTGAATAAGAATCCGAACAACACAGGATTTTTCTCCTCCCAAAGGAGACTAAGATAAGGTGATTCATTAATGTGTCCTCCACACCTTCCCATGACCTTAGATAGGAAGGTGAGGAGGACACGTATAAGGGTAGAAGGTTAGTAGGTAGTTTAGTATTGGCTTGCTTAGGGTGGTAGTTGGTTGCCATTGTACAAGTTGTAGTATTATTTTTGGTATTTATCATTTTTAGTGTTGTTTTCAATTATCTATCCTAGTATGTGGTTATTGTGTTTCAATTTGTTGCACTATTTTGTTGTTATTTTTGCTCTCTTCGAGTAGACTTTGCATGGTTTCCTTGTTACCAGCTATAGTTTCTTCATTGTCTCCTTCTTTGTATCTGAATTTGTTGTACTTGAGCCGAGGGTCTTTCAAGCAATATGCAACTTTACCGAGTGTCTCATAGATTCAACTTAATATTATGCTCTTGCAAGGCTTACGCTTTGGGTAACTCTACCCTTAGTTGCACGGACTCTTCACTTTTGGCGAATCCGACACGCACAATTGGCATTTTTGAAGAGTCTGAGCAACATAGGACTCTCTGCCTACCAAGACTTAGGCAAATAAGATAAATTAACCTAGTTTGGCCTCTACTATGATTCATCTTGGTTCCCAACACTGTTACTTCCACTCAACAAAGACAGGCTACACCTATGGATAAGAATGATATTTTAAAATTGAATATGAACTGAATTTGGCATCCATGTGTAGCTTTTGTGTATTCTGATGCAATCACTTGTTCAAGTTTAGGTTTTGCATTACCAGATATGTGTTCTTAGTAAATGATTCTTGAGCTCCATATATGACTAGGTACCCTTCGAGCTTCCTTTGTGTTTTGGATTCTTAACAAGTACCACACCAATCACATTTCATGATGTCTCAAATAATTTTATGGACATCTCTGCTCCAGAACAGTATTGTAAATGTTATAAATTCTGTTAAAGATACAGTCTCAAAGGAAGTTTAACAAGTAGATGGCCTGTTAAAGTTCTTTTATCAGGCCATATACTTGTACCAAGATTCCCTGATGATAAAGGAAGGGACTTTGTCTTCAACTAATTCAAAAACATCATCCAACTTTCCATACATAATCAAATTTTATAGTACATTCTAGTAAATGTAGTCTTAAAATGAATTCAATCACATTACGCTAATAAGCGCCCCAAAGCATGCATGTTTATTCATATTTTCCCAATAATATCTCTCAAAGTTCAGAAATCATAACTCAGTACATAGACAGCANACATAATCAAATTTTATAGTACATTCTAGTAAATGCAGTCTTAAAATGAATTCAATCACATTACGCTAATAAGCGCCCCAAAGCATGCATGTCTATTCATATTTTCCCAATAATATCTCTCAAAGTTCAGAAATCATAACTCAGTACATAGACAGCATTGGATCAATCAATTTGAACTCACTATGGTCATTGCTCTATTTTATTTTATTTTTATTTCTTTTTCAAAAATGAGGAATAGCACCCTCACCACAACAAGGCGAAAGTTCAGGTAGCGCCAACCATCTGAGCTAAGTATATTTTCCCACCATTACTCAACGGATAACGAACAAACACCCAATTCCCAAAAATATATATACTCACATTACAAGAAAAAAAAATAACAAAATTTTCAATTGCACTTCAAAACTATTACCAAAGGAAAACATGACAAATTGACCAAATGTACCTCAATAACACGGGTGGCATGACCAAATCCATGACCAGTAACATAATAAGCAAAGACAAGTGACTTCTTCTCCGATCCCACCATTCTTGAACAATCCCTTCTTCTTCTTTTTTTCTCCTTCAACAATTTCCACTCACAAAAACTTCAAAAAATCACCAAAAAAGTAATCTTTTTCTAATACATGAAACCCCAAATGAATTTGCAATTGGGTCAATTCAATGCAAACTCAAAAACCCATAAAAATTCTTGAAAAATAAAACTAATTCCACTCGCAAAAACTTCAAAAAATCACCAAAAAAGTAATCTTTTTTCTCATATATGAGACCCAAAATGAACTTGCAATTGGCTCAATTCAATGCAAACTCAAAAACCCAGAAAAACTCTTGAAAAATAAAACTTGATTCCACTCACAAAAACTTCAAAAAGTCACCAAAAAAAGTAATCTTTTTTATAATTTGTGAGACCCCAAATGAATTTGCATTGGCTCAATTCAATGCAAACTCAAAAACCCAGAAAAAAATCTTGAAAAACAAAACCAGATCCAACAAGATTGATGAAGAAAATGTATATCTGATCTAATTTACTTATACATATATATATACTACAGTATATAAAACAGAATGCTGATGTATGTATGTATAGATAAAATCCAAATACAATATTTAATGTGAGTTAAACAGAAAGGAGAAATGATAAACAGAAATGCATCGATAACAGTGAAGGCGGGAGAGTGTGGGATTCTCTCAATTTGTTTGTTATAATTTTGCTTTTTTCCATGTCTTAATTTATTTATTTTTCTTCAATTTTTTTAAGTCAAGCTACATTTTATTATTTTTTTTCATAATTTTAACTTAAATTATGAACTTATAATTTTAATTTCTTTTCCTAAAGTGTCTAGTAGGAGTAAAGTATAGCAAAATGCTATGAATTAATTAGGGGATGAATATGAAAGATAAAGAAAATATAGGTATAATTTCGTCTTTTAGTTAAGTTTGTTCTTAGTTAATTATAACGTCAAAATATGTTTCTGTCAATTGATTTATTTTAAATGAAATTTCTCAAATCAAGCAAAAATATTTAATTTTTCTATAGTAGTATCTTCTCATCATCGTCTCCGTTTCTCCATTTTATTTTTTATTTTATAGAGACTTCGCCATTATATAGCTACCAGATCCGATGTCATCAAACACCATAATAGGTTGATGAGTTTTGAAGAATTCAAAACTTAAATATAATGTGTTGAAATAGATTTAAGTTAAATTTTAGATATTAGATTTTTTTAGCTAGTTAGTTAATTATATTGATTATTGTGACAATAGATTTTAAATATTACTAGGAATTAAAAATATAAAACTAAAGCTATTTGTAGTAAATTTTAATTAATTTTAGTAGAAGCGCAAAGAAGAAAATGAATGAGAATATTGTATAATAGTGTATAAACATTTCTAATGATTGGTGTAATATTTATATCTTGAATGTATATTATCGTGTGTCTAGATTTATAAATATTGTTGTAAAAGTATTGAAAGCATAATATTATTGTATATTGAAGGTATATTATATACCATTTTTTTAATAAATAAAATAATGAGCAATGCGACTGAAAACTTAATAACTTAATTACGAAAAATCAAACTCAAGAGTCAAGACCTGCCCAATTCGTTTAAAATTGGATAGATTATTAATCCACTCATTCATTAGCTCAGTGCATTAAAAATTAGATTAATATATAATATGAATTGACTCGTAAATCTTTTTTGTCAAAATAGAATTTAAAAAAAAACTCTTTTTCCAATTTGATATATCTATATCTATATAATAGGAGAGGCTATATAGCGCATGCATGTTAGCACCAGGAAAAAAAAATAGTATTTTAAAAAATTAAAAATAATAAAATTGTATTTTTTTTAAAAAACAAACAAAAGGCACGTGCTACTATCTAAAATTTTAGTTTATTAAAGAAGCTTTTACAATCATATATATATATATATATATATATATATATATATACTAGTAT
>NC_028643.1:6375242-6380504 GCF_001406875.1 Solanum pennellii | reverse complement strand
ACATAAGAAAAACTTAGGCTCGCCTATGTGGCACCACCACAAACCAGAATTCCCTTTTAAATTTATTTAATTTCAAAATTAGCCTTCCCTTTTAAAGAAAATTTGTGACTTTTATGAAGAGTTGCGACTTTAATGAAGACTTGTGACTTTTATGAAAAGTTGTGAATTTTATGAATAATTACGACTTTTATGAAGAGTTGTGACTTTTATGAAAAGTTGCGACTTTTATGAAGAGTTGCAACTTTTATATCAAAAGTTGTGACTTTTATGAAGAGTTACGACTTTTATGAAAATTGTGACTTTTATGAAAGGTTGTGACCTTTTCAAATGGTTGCAACTTTTCCAAAGTGTTGTGACCTTTTCGATAAGGCACAATAAATATTTATTCACACTACCCTCTGTTATCTTTAAATAGAGGATATTTACTGCCACTATTATTTGAATGTTTTTTCTGTTGGGCAGTTGAATTCAATTACATTGGTTAAGCTTCTTATGAAGTTTGTTTCAATCCTAAAAGTTTTCATTCTCCTATTCATGGAGCTTAATCTTTACTACAAATCGTACTGATTCATGTAAGTATGACAACTCTTTTTGCTATTTTAGGGACTTTTTTCTTTTAACTTTGTTAAAAGTTACACAGAAGATGATTGAAAATTGATCTTCTTTTTTGTCCCTTTCTACAGGTTTCTTCGTATAAACAAAGAAAGTTGATTTTGATTGCAATGTCACGTTAATACTCTTGCACCTTTAATTCCACAACTCATAACGTTGTTGAAATGGTTGAATTTATTACATTTGGTGTTTTAGTAAACAAAACTTTTATTTCTACCACTATTATATTTATTTATTTTTTGCTATAGAGGAATAAAATTGAAATACATTAATTAAATTTCTTATGAACCTTTTTCATTCCTCATTTTTCATGAAACTTAATCATTTACTGTAAGTCATATTACCGAATAATCATATATAAGTTTAATAAAATAGTCCAATCTCGTGCGAAGCACAGATAATTTACCTAGTTAATAAATAATCTAGAAAATCTAAAAAATAGGATGATGTAGTGTTATTTCCACAATCTCCTTATCTATAGCAAAATAATAATAATAATAATAATAATTTATATTTATATTATATAATAGGATAGGTGAATGTATGTCAATACCAAAAAACTTTAAAAAATTAAAAATAATAAAAATTTATTTAAAAAAACAAACAAAAGGCACATGTTACTATCTAAAAATTTTAGTTTATTAAAGAATCTATATTTATATAACAGGAGAGGTAATAGGACATGCGGGTCATCACCAGAAAAAATAATATTTTATAAATAATAAAATTATATTTAAATAAAGAAACGAAAGACAGGTGTTACTATCTAAAAGTTTTAGTTTATTAAAGAAGTTTTTATAATTAATAAATAATCTAGAAATAATTCTAAAAAATGAGATGATGTAGTGTTTTTTCCACAACCTCTTTATTTATAGCAAAATAACATCTATAATAATAATAATAATAATAATAATAATAATAATAACAATAAAAATCTATATCTATATAATAGGAG
Source organism: Solanum pennellii (assembly GCF_001406875.1). NCBI lineage: Eukaryota > Viridiplantae > Streptophyta > Magnoliopsida > Solanales > Solanaceae > Solanum > Solanum pennellii. The sequence continues at coordinate 6,378,937 of NC_028643.1, read as the reverse complement.
AGGTGATAGCGCATGTGTTTTAGCATCAGAAAAAAATAGTATTTTACAAAATTAAAAATAATAAAATTGTATTTTTTTATAAAAAAAGACACGTGTTACTATCTAAAAGGGGAAACTTTCACATATAGCCACTTAAAAATAATTAATTACTCTCTATAGCTATATTTTGATAATTACAATTTGTAGCTACATGTTATTTGGAGGAGAGGCGAGCGAGACTGGGAGAGAGAGGAGAGAGGCGAGAGAGAGAGAAGGAAAAGAGTGGAAGAAAGGTGAATAGTATATGTACATTGGTTAGATAATTGAATATTATACTCCTTCTGTCCGGTATTGTTTGTCATGGTTTCTATTTTTAGAATCAAACTATAAAAACTTTGACTAACATTTTAAGATGTATTTTTTCATCATATTAATATGCAAAAATTATAATTTATAGTACTTTTCATATAGTTTTAGAATATCTATTTTTTTTGTTCAAAATATCGAATTAATGTGATCTAGTTTATCTTTGAAAATTAGTCAAATTGACTGTCGATAAGCGCAACATGACAAACATTTCCGGATGGAGGTAATACATATGTAATTGCATATATGGCAAGAGAGACTGGGAGAGGGAGGAGAGAGGCGAGCGAGACTGGGAGAGAGAGGAGAGAAGCGAGCGAGATCAAGAGAGGCGAGCGAGAGAGGGCAGAGAGTTGGAGAGAGGTGAATTGTATATGTATATAATTATATATAACTGTATATTATACATATACATTTGTATAAATGGCAAGCGAGATTGGGAGAGGGAAGAGAAAGGCGAGCGAGATTGGGAGAGGGAAGAGAGAGGTGAGCGAGATTGAGAGAGGGAGGAGAGAGGCGAGCGAGAGAGGACAGAGAGGTGAATTGTATATGTATATAGGCTAAAAAATTGTATATTATACATATTTATTTGTATATCCTGGCAAATTATACATATACAAACATGACTAATTATACAAACTCGAAGTCAGCTCACGTAATTAATGTATAATGTTAGTTGCGAGTGGCAATTATAGCAAACTATAGCTATGATGAGTAATTAAATAGTTTAAGTTTGCTTATCCGCGTAATTTTCACCTAAAAATTTTAGTTTATTAAAAAAGTTTTTACAATTAATACATAATCTAAAAATAATTCTAAAAAATAGGATGATGTAGTGTTCTTATCTTTCCACAACCTCCTTATTTATAGCAAAATAATAATAATAATAATAATAATAATAATAATAATAATATAATAATGACACCAGCTACTATTCTAAAAATTTTAGTTTATTAAAGAAGTTTTTACAATTAATAAATAATCTAGAAATAATTATAAAAAAGGAAAAATTACATAAATTAATACATTTTAAAAAATAATTAATGATTGTAGCGATACTTTTTGTTTATTACCATTTATAGCAATGCTTTGTTAAATCTGTAATATGTATTAAAAGTGAATTAAGTATGCAATATATATGAATTATAATTGTTTTTTGAAATATATCATGTTTGTTTGGTAAAAAATTAATTGTATTATAAGTGTATTAAAATGTGTGATAAATGTATTATTCATCATTAAAATTTATATTATATGTGAATAATAAATTGTTCTTTGTAATATGTATTAAACTTGTATTATAAATGAATTAAAAATGATCAAGTGAGGTAAAATATTATTGCTATAAATGGTAAATATTTTTTTATTATAGTATATTTATGTAAGTTTCCCTATAAAAAATAGGATGATGTAAAGCTCTTATCTTTCCACAACCTCCTTATTTATAGCAAAATAATAATAATAATAATAATAATAGTAATAATAATAATAATATCTATCTATATATAAAAGGAGAAGAAAAAATGACACATCTTAACGCCACAAAAATTTTAGAATTTTAAGTAATTTTAATTTTAAATAATTAATAATTAATAATCAATAATTAATAAATAAATAAATAAATATAGACATAGATAAATAATTAGAATTAGAATAACAACAATACAAATTTTTATAATTATAAAAACAACTAACTAATTAATTAGACCCAATTAATTCTACGATAGTTAAATACACAATAATAAATTATTATTTTAAAAAAAAATAAAGATAACTGTTTTTAATTTGGATTCAAAGGAATCAGTTTCCATGAAAACTGTTTTAAATTTGAATTTAAATTTTTTCTTTTTTTGAAATACAATTTAATAATAATAATAATATAAGAATAACAATAATATATTTTCTATTATATATTTATTTATATAATAGGACAAGTAAAAAGTGTCACATGTCATCACTACAAAAAAATTCAATAATTTTAAAATTCAAAAATTTAAAAATCTGTATCTAAAATCAACCAAAAAAAAAGGTGTAACAAACTAAATAATTCCATGTTTTTTGTTCATAAAATAAAAAATTGGTTACTGTTTTTCAAAATTTAAGTTTTTTACAGTTAGTTGAAACAACAGGATTTCATATATACATTTACTGTCCTTTTTTTTTTTGGTTGAAACAAACAAATATGCTCTCTGCAATTTCTTAGTTCATGGCTATGTTTCAATTTGCATTTTCTTTGGGTGTTGTTTGAATTTTTTTAAAAATATTTTTATGATTAGTTAATGAAGAAAAGATCTCTTGGCTTAGAAGAATATTCAGAAAGGAGTTTGTTTAATTTTGTTTAAGATAAGAAGTATGTTATATATTATCAACGTGTTTATTTAATTTTGAAAAGAAATATGTTTAGCTTTTGTTGTATTATTGTTATTTTAATGCCTTTATTTTTCAAAATTTAAAATATCTCCTTTTTAAATTTATTTTTAAAAATGGTAGTTATCCAAATTAGTATACAAACGTGTAAGTTTTTCAAAATTTGAATAATAATTTGATTTTGTTTATTCTTATTTTATGATTTTCTATTTAATAAAAATAGTTTTTACTTTACAAGTTTAAATTAGAGAGGAGTGTACTTTACAGGTTGCAAATATGTTTTGCATGTTGTAAAATAGTTGGAGTGCCACGTGGGCCCAACAATTGAAAGGTGGCATCACTATTGATTGTATATACATGCCATATGACACCTTCCCATTATTGATGTTAATGTATGGCTATAAATAGCCACTGTATGAAACATATACATACACCTTTGAAATAATATTACTTCCTAAATTTTCCTTCTTTTAGTATATTAATTTTAGTAAGTTTTTATATAACACGTTATCAGCACGAGTCTCTGCCAGTTCAAGTAAAGATTTTAAAAGCCTCGGAGGTATAAATTTCCTTTTCTTAATAATGTCTAATCTCTCTAAACTTGAATTTCTTGCTCTAGACATATCGGGAAAAAACTATCTATCATGGGTACTCGATGCAGAAATTCATCTTGATGCGATGGGTCTAGCAGACACCATCCAAGAAAATAATGAAGCATCGAATCAAAACCGTGCCAAGGCGATGATATTTCTCCGTCATCACCTTGATGAAGGTTTGAAAATGGAATATCTCACTGTTAAGGATCCTCTGGTATTGTGGAACAATTTAAAAGAAAGATATGACCACCTGAAGTTGGTCGTCCTTCCACAGGCACGTTATGACTGGATCCACTTGAGACTTCAAGATTTTAAATCTATCAGTGAGTATAACTCTTCCATGTTTAAAATTATCTCACAATTAAAATTATGTGGAGAAAATATCACTGA
>NC_028643.1:6360252-6368748 GCF_001406875.1 Solanum pennellii | reverse complement strand
GTATCCACATACCAAAGAGCTTGTTGGTCAGGCTCTTTTTCAACATGAACTGCCATTAACAAAGTTTCTCCTTCTTTGTTCTCAACGAAATTTGACTTCTCCTGTTTTTCATCAGGCAGTCTAGTATAACATTCAGAACGATAATGACCAAATTTATGACAACGATAACATTCTACTTTGGATCTATCGAAATCCCTTCCTCTGCCTTTACCGTAGTCATTAGCTTTAAAATTTCCACAGCCTTCTTTGTTGCCTCCGTCTCTATTTCCACGATCTGCTCTTCCTCTTCCTCTTCCTCTACCTCTACCTCTACCCCTTCCTCTAGAATTGGAAGAAATAAAAGTAGAAGCCTTCAAGGCCTGCTCCTCAGAAGTTGAATTTCGGTTCATCTTCTGTTCATGCACCAATAAGGAGCTTTGCAATTCATCAAGCGATAACTCATCTATATCTTTCGACTCCTTAATGGAGCAAACGACATAATCATACTTCGGCGTTAAAGAGCGCAATATCTTTTCAACAATTATGACATCGTTCATCTTCTCTCCATGGAATCGCATTTTGTTGCTAGTCTCCATCGTTCTAGCGCAGTAACTCATTACATACTCTCCTTCCTTCATCTGCAAAGTCTCAAAATCCCTTCTGAAGGCTTGAAGCTGTGCGCGCTTCACTCTAGCAGTGCCTTGATATTTCTTTCTCATGGAGTCCCATATATCCTTGGAAGTTTCTTTACAAAGAATAGTTTCCAAGATAGGACGCTCAATAGCCTGAAAGAGGTAATTTTTTGCCTTCAAATCTTTCAACTTTCTTGCTTCGAACGCCATCTTTTGAGCATTCATCAAAGCCTCGACTTCCGTTGGAGCGCCGATGCCATCCTCGACAATTTGCCAATACTCTTTTGACCGTAAAAATTTTTCCATCAGCATACTCCAATGGTCATAATGACCATCAAAACGAGGAATGGCTGCTTGCACGAAGTTGCTCTTTGAAGCCATAAACTCACAATATCTCTCTCTGTTTTCTTTTTGAAACTAACCTGCCTCTGATACCACTGATAGGAAAGAAACAAATTCCAGAGATATATTGTTCAGTGAGTAAAACACAATAGAGAAGAAGAGAGGACTGATAGAAAAGAATTTTTTTATTGACTGAAAATAAAGTGTGATGCAGTCATTCTAATAAGCAAAAACATAGTAAACGTTAAGCTAAAATATAGTAACTATCCAACAAGATTTTCTCCTAAAACCTAGGTAACAACCCACGTTTAAACTACTTCCTAAAGACTAGGACAAACAAAACAGACAAAAATTTATTTTCTAACAGAACTCTAATTTACTAAACTGAATTATTAAAACTAACATAATTTGTTCTGCTGTTAAATGTTCTATGTGTGTTTCTTTGAAGTATTTTGGGATCATTGTACGTTCATTGCAACTAATATTTTTTGACATGATGAATAGATTCTCAATGTCTTTCTTTTCTATTGAGATGGTAAATGAAAAATTATTTTGTATTTGAAAAATTGTAATAAAAAATAAATAATAGTTTCTAACACTTAAATTTCAAAATTTATGTTCACATAACATAAATCCACATTTTTTTTAAAAAAAAAATAAGATTTCATTTTATGTATATTGCAATGCTTGCTTATATACTTTAACTAGATGGAGGTTCCGCAATTTGAACTCCCAATGTCTATGATTGTAGCAAAATAAGAAATTGTTTTATTTATCTTGATTCATGATTCATTTTGTCGCTCACATTTTGATGCCTTTATTTTTCAAAATTTTAAAATATCTCCTTTTTAAATTTATTTATAAAAATGGTAGTTATCCAAATTAGTATACAAACGTGTAAACTTTTCAAATTTTGAATAATAATTTGATTTTGTGTATTCTTATTTTATGATTTTCTATTTAATGAAAATAGTTTTTACTTTACAAGTTTAAATTAATAAACTAGAGAGGAGTGTACTAAATAGGTTTCAAATATGTTTTGCAAATTGTATTTATATTTTTCTTGAAGTTAGAGATACCAGGTTCATATCTGGTTTATAAGTTTTAAATTTAATTAATTAACACAAATATCAATCTAAAACACACCACACATGCTATTATTAATTTTCATTATACAATGAAAGTTAGTTGTTAGAAAAATATGTGATCTCTTTAAAGAATGTATGCTNTGGCATGTATACACAATCAATAGTGATGCCACCTTCCAATTGTTGGGCCCACGTGGCACTCCAGCTATTCTACAACAATTATTTTAATTTTCATTATACAATGAAAGTTAGTTGTTAGAAAAATATGTATCTCTTTAAAGAATGTATGCTTTTTTACCCAATTATTGTCTCAACCCATCCAAATTTAATCAAATAAATTCAATTTGAATTGACCAAAATTCTATCTCAATTTGGAGGATTTCCCTTTTATCTAAAATCTAGTATTTCTTTTCAAGGTTCAAATAGAATTGAATTTTAGTAATGACATTTTTCATGTTCAAGTGTAGGCATTTTATCAAATTTTCAATCAGTAAATAACCTAAAGAAGTTTTGCCCCTTCCACAGCACAAATCCACAAGAATGACCTGCCAAATATTTTCACTCTTCACAACACTGTACTCTACCAAGTAGTATAACTGCAGGCTCCACAAGAATAAAACACCAATACAAGTTCATTTTTGATGAAATTATGGAGGGTACAATACAAGTATAAAATAGTTAAAACATCAACGAAGAGAGCCAGCTACAGCAAAGTGAAGTCTTTTTTCAAAACTGATACTTAAGAAATATAAAATACTCTTCCAAACGAGGAGCAAAACAGATGGCATAATCGGGTAGACCCTTTTGACACGAGAAAAAGGCAACTTCAGAGCAACAAATTTCCTGTCACAAGCAGACATCAGATGATCAACAACGCAGAAGAAGCAGGAATAACACAGCATGAAAGCAACAGTATATTATCGACTTACATATTTTGTTGAAAGCAACAATGTCACAACTCTGAACGTACTCGTTGATAGGTTCAACAGTAAGATGATTCTCAATGAGATCATCCACAGAGACCAAATCATCCACAATGGTAAGCATAATTTGCAGCTTCTTAATACCATATCCAACAGGAACAAGTTTAGCTGGAAATGAAACCATAGTTATGCTCGTCAACAAACACCAACAATTTAATACGACAGAAGCATTCAAGAAAGAAAATGATAAATGGTATTGGAATGATGAAAAAGCAATCGTAAATAAAACTAAATAGAAAACAAAAAGAGAAACTCACATGCTCCAAAAGTCAATCCTTCCATATGAACACTACGAACAGCTTCTTCAAGTTTTTTCATATCAGTCTCATCATCCCATGGCTTGACATCCATGAGAACAGAGGACTTGCCAGCTGAAGTCAAATGAGATCAAAAGCAATGTCAGTCGATGCTCACGATGAACTTTAACGTTACCACAAGGTTCTCCTCTTAAATTTTACTCGGGATATTACAGCAGAAACTTACATTCTTTCTTCTTCCCTGAAGCCTTCAACGCTGCAGCACGTTCTTCAGCAGCCTTCTTTTCCTCCTCAGTTTCCTCACCAAATAGGTCAACATCATCATCGTCATCTTCTTCTTCAGCAGCTGAGGCCTAGAGGCAATTGATCAAAGAGAAACAAATGAGAGAAGATTATTTCACTTGCAATTGTCCATTCACAGTTTCATGTGACATTGCTGTACTAAAAGATATAAAGGGATCGATGATGACAAAAAGAAAATTCACTTGGTGATGCAATCCAAACAGCAGCAAAAAGATTAGAAGGCAACATAAACTAAATATCAATTCATCAGAACAGGAAAATGTCACACCTTACTGTCAGCAACAGGGGGAGTTGCCACAGCTTCAGTGATAGGTGCAGATCCCTCTACAATAACACCAGCACCTTCACCGGATACACCACTTCAGGAAAATGATATTCAGTTAGATCAGTTTGCCAAGGAAGGAGGACTTAAAAGTTCCCCAATTGCAAGTTGATGAAGATAAAAATACGAGTGACATAGTCAAACATATTACAGGAAAATACGAAGTCAATAAGCTTTTTTTAACTTACGAGATTCTCAGAAGAGCATCAATATGCTTATACCACCTAGACGCATTAACATATTCAGCTGATGGGGATTTTGCTAGATATGAATACACAGTGATATCATCCTTTGAGGCTTGGTACCTGAAGACATTGATTAAACAACAAAATTTGCATTAGAATTAAAATAGCATCAGAGAGAACATTTCAGCAATGGAAGTCACAAGGGTAACTCACCCAGTGATGTAACTGCGGGCCAAGAGGTACTCATCAAGCTTCTTGAGGCCAGAGTCAGAGTTGAGGTTGTGGAATGCAACAGCCATTGCTTTAGGATAATATAAGCTTTTCTGCAATCGTACAAGAATACAATATCAATATTTGTACAACAAACTAATATAATGTTGCACATTTTACCAACCAACAACAACTATTTTTTACTCAGATCACTAGCTAAGCCAACTACAAATCACTGAACATGGATTAATAACCCAAGAAATTATGGTAAACAACCTATTCCAATCTTTAAGCAATGGGTTTAGCTAAACTCCTCTCCTCATCCATGCAAGGGTGGCTCAACCCTTAAGACGCACGAACGCAGTGTTTTTTGGCCCCAAAAAAACAGGGCCTCAAAAAAGTTACAAATCCAAGAAGAAAAATCCCCAAATTCAGCTCAAACACACAACAATATAGCATATCTTGCTTAAGAATAACAAAGCTCAAATACAAACACATATACATCCAAAGACATTAAATCGCACAGAAAAGAAACAAATTCAACAACCAGATTAAACAAAGAAACACAACTCGACCCAAAAGGCAGAGTAAGCAATGAGTAGAACATAGAGACAGTAAACCCAAAAGATCAAGGAAATACATACATGATAAGAGATTAAAAAAAAAGAGACAACCAGTGGCCATTTTGTTCGATTTTGAAAAAAATGTTCAGCAAGCACAGAGCCGAACTTATTCCATTTTTTCAACTTCGGTTCAATAAGTGTCTCTTCAATAGCACCAACACTCAATAATTTTAATGAGCAACTTGACAACAACTTTAAACAATCTAATAACAAAATTTTCAACTAGCTAGATGCTAGCCGTCTGTACTAAAAGTACCAGTAGGCATATCTTTCTTTTAGGATGAGACCTTAGGTTCAGGCTTCTAGCAGGAAACAACTCTTAGGCAGTCAAAAACTTAACATTGCAAATAAAGAACGCTAGCAAATACTAACACAATCCAAAAATTCAACAACACAAGACATTAGGCAAGCATAATGACCTCAAAAACAAGAAATCAGCAATACAATCCAAGCACAAGTATATTTAGTGGCATCAAAACATCAAATAATCAACGTACTATTCTTTTAATCAAATATTCCTGATTTTAAACTATAATCAATCACCACATACTCATATAAAATACATACCGACGGTTGCTGCTGCTCTGTTGATAACGGAGAGGAACTGGAGGCGTCGAGCAGTACGGCGGTGGTATGATATATTTAAATGAGAGAGTGAATCAGATCTATTGAGTTTTGATTTAGGGTACCATACAAATAAGTCAATTGGGCTTGGGCTTCAACCTTGGGTTTTAAAATATAAAAATAAGCGTAAATTAGGTATATAACATTTTCTATAGTAATATTTTTGAGTTATAGCATTAGAGTTTGTATTTCAATATATAATATTTAATATTTTAATATTAAAAGCTATAACATATTATTAAAAAATATAATGTTAACTATAAATAATTAAAAAAATTTGTTAAAAAAAATTAAAGAAAAAAAAAGGGACAAAATATAATTGGAAAATGTAATTCTTTATTATTTGAATTAAATACAATTATTAATTGGTGTTAATTGAGTAGCATGTTTTAAGGAATTTAAAAAAAAATTCAGATTAGTTAGTTCCCTTAAATCTCTCAAATTAGTTTAAATGAGATTAAATTTTGATTTAATTTCTTAAAAAACTCTAACAAATTGACATCAACATACAACTTGTTTTGTTTTTTCCAAAGTTTCGCGATTCTTTGAGATTTGCAGCAGATATCATTTTGGTTTTTTTTTTAAGTAATTGAAGAAATTTTGGTGTTGGAAAAAAATTGATTTGATGTGATGGAGAACATTGTGTCGATATTAATTAAACATGGTGGAAAGTGAAATTCATCAGGTTGGTTTTAATAATAATTTATTGGTTTTAATTATGATTTGTTGATTTTTAACATGGAGAACATTGTGTCGATTTTATTGGTTATTTTAAGATCTAAAATATAGAATATACCTTATTTTTTGGGATGAAATAGCGTTTCGTTATATATATTGTGTATATGAAAAACAACATGTAAATGTGTTTGCGTTTGAGTTTTAGTAAAATTGAAGATCCGCATCATACTTGATTTATTAACAAAATAGAAAAAATGAATATGATGGTACAATGTTTAGTCACTAGTAAAAAAATAAGTAGATTTAATTATTTGAACCGTTGTAATATTAAAGTTGTATTAATTGTGTATGAAATTTATATAAATTTGTATTAATTGCTTTTGAAAGTTCGATTTTGTTGAATTTGATTTATGATCAAAATAGAAAAAATGAAGTTGATGGTACAGTGTGTTTAGTCAATATTAAAAAAAATAAGTAAATATAATTCTGTGGACTGTTAAAGTATTAACATTGTATTAATCGTGTATGAAATTTATATAAAACTTGTATAAATTGTGTTTGAATGTTCGATTTTGTTGAAATTGGAATATATATTGCTGTTTGGAATGTGAAGGTGACTGGTGATATATTTCTGTATGAATTTTGTATGAAATCTACAATTCTTTTTTTTGTTTAGTTAATTTTTTTTGTGATGATGAAAGTTATAATAATTGTGTATAAAATGATTATCAATTTTTTGTTTTTATGGATGGACAATCTTTTAAAATTTAACTTAAGTAGTTTATAGGTCATTGAAATGTATATTAAATGTGTATGAAGTGTGTATGATTTGTTTTTCAATTATATTTAGAGAAAATTAGCAAACTGGTCAAATAATCTAACTTAATTAGTAAAAGCCTTTATACTGTAGAAATATTAATAAAAATGTCAAAATGTCATTATTTTAGAAATGNATCTTTTAAAATTTAACTTAAGTAGTTTATAGGTCATTGAAATGTATATTAAATGTGTATGAATTGTGTATGATTTGTTTTTCAATTATATTTAGAGAAAATTAGCAAACTGGTCAAATAATCTAACTTAATTAGTAAAAGCCTTTATACTGTAGAAATATTAATAAAAATGTCAAAATGTCATTATTTTAGAATGGATTGTGTATTCTAATTTACTTCCTATTTTATCTCATTTTAATTATAAAATTTTCAATTAATCCTCTCTCATATGTTTTTTAAGGAATGAAATATTTTCTCTCTCTCATATTTTTATATTCCAATTCTTCTCCATTTTAAAATTTGCCTCTCTCTTCTTCTTTTTTTCCAAAAATTGAAAAATATATGTATAAAGATATTCACACAATACCTTTTATTAAAATGTGAGTCTTTATCCATTTTTAATATTTGTTTTATGATTTTATTTTTGTTTAAATCGTCCAAATTGTTGTTTGTAGTTGAAATCACGTTTTGAGTTTGATAAACTCTAAGTCACTCTCCAATGACTGAATCTAAGAGAATTACTAGGGGTATCCAACTTAATCAACAATGTTCTATTTTTCAAATATCACAATTTTCTACTTAGAACACAAATGACGATAATTTTATATTTTAATTTGTTTATTTTGTATTTCAATATCACTTTGTATACAAACAAATTCTATTTTTTTAATTTTATATTCATCACAATGATATAAGCTACATTTGTATTTCAATTGAAATGCGTATTTATTGTACTCATTTTGTATTTCAATCTTAATTTTCAATGAGAACAAGTTTGTATTTCTTTTTATTATGTTTTCCTCATAATTGTATACCAACAACTTTTATATTTTATGTGTTCACTTTACAATTCAAATTACAATTGAATATCGTATTGTGGTGAGTATTTTATTGTGATCATTTTGTATTTAACTCTCACATTGTATTCAAAAAAGTTTGTATTTTTGTGTGTTCATCATAATGATATATCAACAAAATCAATTTTGTATTCCAACTAATGTGAGTATTTATTGTGCTCATTTCGTATTTTAGTCTCAATTTTAATGACAATAAGTAAGTATTTCTTTTTATTATGTTTTCATCATAATTTTATATCAACAAATTTTGTATTTTATGTGCTCACTTTACCATTTAAATTAAATTGGTATTTTACTTTCATAGTGAAACTAAAATTTTATCCTAGTGATCAAAATTGTATTAAATAACTGCCAAATATATTTTTCTTTTATTTGTATTACAAAATTTTTACGGATTGTATTCCAATATAATCTAATCATT
>NC_028643.1:6326156-6350252 GCF_001406875.1 Solanum pennellii | reverse complement strand
AGATTGCTATTGAATATGCCCTCTTTATTGTTTAAGAGTTGCCTTGTCTTTATTGAAATGAATTTGATGGAAAATCTTTGAGGTATGGTTATAAAATATTTATTTGTATTGCAGAAGACACAAAAGATACAAGAAGCCAACTCTTGGTAAAGAAGAACTGTAGAAGAATCGTTTAGAAACCTTTGTGTGTTCTCGTCTTAGTGTCGCTGCCCCGAAAAGGTAATCCTTTTGACCTCTACTTGTTAAAGCTGACATTTTGTTTTGATAATATGAAGCTTATTCTCCTTTGCTCCAATGCTTCTTTTCTTCTTTGATTTACTGTTGATGTCTAGTGATGGACTGTTTGATTTCAAATTGAGTGCGTCTGAGTTGTTGGAGGTATAAGTTATGCTCTTGTGTTTGTTGTTGTTTTGTTCTTGAGTGATATGGCTTTAATCACTGGTTCCGTCGAATTGTTTAGCCAATTATATTTTAGGAGTTATCTATCAATTTTATTTAAGTTTGCTTAGCATGGTTTCTAGTTTTCTGGTTGCTTTACTATTCCTATAGTTCAACTTGTGTGCTTGACTCCCTTTACATACCAGAAATTATTTGTCTTGATCTTCCAGTAGTTTTATTTGTGCTTTTTTGTTTCTGGAGAACAGTTGAATGCTTAGCCCAATTTTCTTAGGGATCACATATCCATACTCTGCAGCAACAATAATTTCTTATTAAACCTACCACACTGCATACTTCAATTAGGTAGGTACTTGTTTTTATTTGTTTGTTTCCTGATGTTAGAGTTTGAGGTTGTTATTTTATTTTCTTCTACATTACAGTGGGAGAACTTTGACTTATCGTAGTCATGGGTTGTTGTTTTAGTTGAAAGGTGGACGAGGATAAGAATTAAGTGATAGTTGAAGAAGTGAAAGATGGGTAGGGAGGATCTGAGGCAACCAACAGGACTGTTTAATAGCTATTTCTATTGTGATTGTATGTCGAAAGTTATATTTTTTCACTTAAAAAAGTATAATATAAGTTTTTCATTCTTGTGTAGGGAAGTATTATTCTTCATGATGCATATATTTTTCATTTTTCATTGGCTAACTTAGAAATTTTTTTATGTTTAGACAAAATTAAGTAGAATCTAGCATAAAGGAATCCCACGATACAGTTCTGCTATCTTGATTTATAGCTGGAGATTAAGTGACTCAGGACTTAAGAATGTGTAGATTACAATCATCTTTTATATTATTGTGTATCTATGATCTCTAGTGTCTGAATATAAGGCTTTTTGAATATTTTTGTGTTGTTTCTTGTCATATATGGATTTCAACCATAAAGAATCTGAACTGGACTGGTCCAAAAACTATTGGTGTAGTAGTGGGCGTTGTTCATGCTTCTCTGTCTCACTGTCACCACATGGACACTGCATGTCGAATCTAGTTACAAGAAACCTTGTTTTTTAATACTAAGCTAGTAAAAATATAAAATATCACTAAAATTACATTAGTTAAACACTTTGCAATCCTTTAACATAAACTAAGATGTGGTAACTCTTATCCTAAACAAAAAGGGAACACATAAAAAAGATGTGCAACTCATTGCTTAAATTGTTCTTGTAGACTCTGTGCAAGTGCAACTGAAACCTTGTTTTTGATACTAACAAGAGTTTGTCAGTAGAGTAGAACTTTTTCTTGGTGTTATTCATTCATTGGAAAGATTATTTTTTAGATAGGCTTGTAAAAGTAATTTATAAGTCAAAAGCTAAGAATATATATACAAGATCCTTGTTCACAAATTTGTTTCACGAAAATAAGGCACTTCACATTTCATATATTATCTAGAATTGGGTGCTTACTTGAAAGAATATATATACTTTTGAAAAGGTAACATAACATATAATAAATATATCTTTTAAAAGATGATAAAAGACAAGACTCTAATTGTTAAAAACCACTCAATAGATAAGTCACTAGATTTATTCTACTGTTGCTTAGCTCTAGAATCAGTAATACATTGAATACTTTTATATGTATGGTAGTTGTTAAACTGATCAGCCAACACCCTGTGTTTTTTCTATATTGAGATAGCAGTTGTTACTGTTTGTCCTAATCATGTTGTCCATGTGAACAATCAACTCTGTTACTATTTTAGAATACATGTAATTGTTTGCTAGAATCAAAATAAATGTATTGATAGTTATTTGATTTGCGTGATGCAGTCTGTTGCATTGTGGTGTCACTACTTAAGTTTTTTTTAAGAGTACGACCAATCAGATTGTACACTTTCTGCAGCTGGAATTTCAAAGGTGAGAAATCTGCCCTTATTGCTTCGAAATATATTTTAGCGTGCCTTTAGTCATTTATGTGTATAAAATTTCTTAAATGGTGGAATCTTCTAGTAACTTATCAATTGGGTTATACTATTAATGCTGTCATTTTTTGGTGTTGAATTGGTGTGAAGGTTTGAGATTCGATGAATCTAAAAGTTCGAAAGGTTAGGTTCTGCCAATATTGCTTGTACGCATGAATTTATTGGCTTTAATGTTTTGCTCATGTCATGCAGGATATATATTCAATGGATTCTGGAGATAAAAGTTGAATGAATCTCCGAAGATCCACCAATGAATATATTCATGGAGTTAATGATTTTCTTGATAAAACATTTGAACGAGCTTCCCAAGGTTATTGTGTCCTTGTAAGAAGTGCTTTAATCGTAATTGACGCTGTCAAAATATGATAGAGGATCACTTGATTTGTCATGGATTTGTTCATGGATACACCAAATGGGTTTTTCATGGAGAAGAATTTTCCTCAACAAATACGCCACATCCAACCAATGAAGAAGAAACTTCTAACATGCATGACGACATTGATAGATTACTTCATGATACTTTTAAAATGTAGTAGATGATCAGAGACATGAAGGAGTGAGAGAGGGTCCACGTGAAGATGCAAAGAGATTTTTTAAATTAGTGGAGGAAGGGAAATAAGAGTTGTATCTGGGGTGTACGAATTTTTCTAAGTTGAGTTTTACCATCCGGCTATACTTGTTTAAATGCATTCACAAGTTGATTGATGTGGCCTTTTCAGATTTGTTGGACTTGATAAGAGAGGCATTTTCATTTGCTCAGATACCCGAGTCGTTTTACAAGGCAAAAAAGGTCATAAAAGATTTGGGTCTTCATTATGAGAAAATCCATGCTTGCACTAATGATTGCATGTTATTTTGGAATGACAATGCAAAGTTAGATAATTGCTCTGTGTGTGAAGCTTCAAGATGGAAGAGTGTTCGTAATGACTTAACTAACAAGGTTACTAAAATTCCAGCGAAGGTTTTAAGGTACTTTTCTTTAAAGCCTAGGATTCAGAGGATATTCATGTGTTCTGAAACATCTATAGCTACGAGATGACATGATACTGAACGACTTAAAGATGGAAATTTAAGACATCCCACATATGGTGAAGCTTGGAAGGATTTTGATTCATTGCATCCTGACTTTACTAATGATGCTCGTGATGTTAGATTGGGTCTTTCAAGTGATGGTTTCAACCCGTTCAGAACTATGAGCATTTCCCATAGCACATGGCCAATTATGTTGATGAACTATAATTTATCACCATGGACTTGCATGAAGTGGGAGATATTATGTTGTCAATGATTATTCCAGGTCCATCGTCTCCGGGAAATGATATAGATGTATACTTGCAACCACTGATTGCGGAGTTGCAGGAACTATGGAAAGTGGGAGTTGAAACATATGATGCTGTAACTAATCAAACATTTCTAATGTGTGCAGCTTTATTGTGGACAATTAGTGATTTTTCAGCTCTAGCAATGCTTTTTGGATGGAGCACCAAGGGGAGATGGGCATGCCCCACTTGTAATCATAGTATCTCAATATCTGAAACATAGTCGTAAGATGTGTTACTTGGGTCATCAGACATTTTTACCTCCAGATCATCCATTCAGAAGAGATAAAAAATCATTTAATGGTAAATAGGAGCATAAAGTTGCACTCTCCATTATCAGGTGCACAAATTCTTGAAGAGCTTCGTGAATTCAATAATGTATTTGAAAAGAACAAAAAGAAAAGAAAACGAAAGAATGATGGTCTATGAAAAAAAATCCATATTTTTTGAGTTGCCGTATTGGGCAACAAATAAATTGAGGCACAATCTTGATGTGATGCACATAGAGAAGAATATTTATTGCAGTGTGCTTGGGACTTTATTGGATATACTTGGAAAGTCCAAAGATCATATAAATTCTCGTTATGACTTGTATGAAATGGGGATACGTAAAGAGCTTCAACCTTTAAAAGATTGTGATACAAGAAATATCCATCTAGCTAAAACTTGTTTCTCTATGACACCAGATGAGAAAAAATTATTCTGCACCGTCCTAAAAGATGCCAAATTACCAAAAGGGTGTGCTTCTAATATATCAAGTCGTGTGCAAATTGAAGAGATGAAAGTATCAGGATAAAAAAGTCATGATGCTCATTTCATAATGCATTACTTGCTCAAGGTTGCAGTCAGAAAAGTGTTACCCAAGAATGTAGCTATGGTCTTGATTAGGTTGGGGGGAACCTTTTTAGATCCATATTTAGCAATGTTATAAGAAAAAATGATCTTGATAAGATGAAAGTAGAAATCATAGATATTGAATGCGAGCTTGAAGAGATCTTAAGACTTAATCACTTCTAGCTTAATCAGATTATGTGTAGTCAATACTAAATCTAGTTTGAATGTGTAACCTTCTAGCTTAATCACTTCTCTGGTCTGCCTTCCCAAGGAGGTTACTGTACTTAAATCCCAAAGCCTCCCATCTGATGAAAGTCATCACAATGAAACATGAAATAATTATGATTAGATTAGTCCATACTCCAAATAGTTTAATGTTATTTGAGTTAATTGAGTTTATATATGTATGTCTTATATGTAGAGTAATTACTTTGTAATATATGACTACTGTGGATCCATTAAGATTTTGCGAAAAATTTGCTAAATTATTTATATATTTTTTAATTGTATGTAGGTAATGAAATCAAATAAGGCGATGAAAGCAGTAGTGAGGACTTTGCATAGGAGCTGAATTATTGATGTTAACTTTATTGATGTTCTAGAAATGTTATATTTTTGAAGATTGAAAACTATGTGGTGCATGTGTTTCACCATTTTTTGAATGCTATAAAAATATTTGTATATTTTGCTTTTATTGATATTAGAATTAAAGATCTTGAATTCATATTTTGGTAATGAACATTTATTCTCGTGAACGATTTATGTGTATTTTTATTTTATAAAATTACTGCAATAGCTCAATATAACAAAATGTTGTGGAAGTGGACCAATAATATATATAGGAATCAATAGCTTAATTATAACTATTGCAGAATGTAAGAATTGTTGCAATACCATGTATTAACCGTAGCAATAGCCATTGAGCGACAATTTTATAATTGTTGAAAACTGTTGCATTACCCTATAAAAACCGTCGCAATATAATGAAATTGTATGTTGAATCGAAAGAAAAATTGTAGCCATAGCCTCAATAGAACTGATGCATAAAACTCTTTCCCAACGGTTCATAATCATACCAATACGACACTAACCGTCGGCAAGTAATTCAAGCGAGAACCGTGGCAATAGGTCCATCTATGACTACAGTTATATGAACCGTCGTACCAAACCGTCGCAACAGATCTATTGCTACGCGATATGTTGTAGCGGTTGATGTAACGTAGCCTTAGACCTGTGGCTACGATAGGAATGTCTATTGCAACAGTACATGAGTGTGGCAGTAAGTCAAATTTCTAGTAGTGTATCTATTATCCTTACAACTTTGTTGAAACACGTTAGACAACCTGTTTCACACTTAGGTGAAAAGAGAAACTCAGTAAATTAGTAGATTGTATAGAATATCATTTATACAGAGAGAAAATCAATTCATTGAAAAGGGTATTTTACAATTAAAAAAATATTACAATCTATAATTTCTTAAATCGTAATCACACTGTATCTAATTTGATATGCGAACCATTTCACACTTTAATACATTTGTATTATTAATATGTGAGTTATATAGTATATGTGGTTTATTTAATAATCATAATATTATATTTGATTTGATAAATGAGATTCTTATTGCAAAATGTCAATATTATTAAATTTGGTCAAAGAACTTTTGATGCGTGCATTTAATTTTTGAAGTTTTTGTTACAATGCAAGAAATTTTATAATTTAATTTTGACATTAACATGTCTAAATTAAGTGTAAATAAGTATGTAATATCAACGGAGAAAATAATTATTTTTATTTAAGCTCTATTAATTTTTATTGTTATGTGTGATTGACTAAAAAACACAATATAAATTTTATCCACACACTGAAACTAAGATTATTTTACATTCTTACATTTGATTAAATAAATGAAATTTTGTATTTGTAATTACTCAAGTTTAATAAAGGACATTAAGAAATATACCTTTTGTTGCTCTAATTATTTAGTATTTGTAAAAAAAATGAACACATCGCTAAATGTATGTTCACTAAATCCTTTACCATTTATGCTACAAATTTACCATTCACTGTAAAATTAGGAAAAATAATAGAATTCATCCCTTTATTATTGCAATCTGATTTCTAATATATAGGTTTTTAAATGTTCCAACCTTATAGTAATTAGTATACTTGTTTGCGCTTAATCAAGTAAAAAAAATATAATACAATAAAAGCTTATGGTCATGTAAAAATTAGAAAATATCATGAATTCTTATGGATGGATTTATATCTAATCTTATGGTCATGCAAAATTTAGAAAAACAAAATGAAAGATAAATAATGTTTTTTTTTATGAAAACTTTAAGACTGGAACTCTGTCCAACTTTAGTCATTTTGACCAAATATTTTAGAACCCAATAGTGAAAATCACATCGAAAAAATAAGTTGAAATCAATCTTAAATCATCATTTTTTATAGTTCAAATTGTTGAAAAATCCTCAGACTTTAAAGTTCAAATTTAAAGTTAAAAAATCATAAATTACTAATGGGAAATGAGGATTTAGGATCACAAACAAATATCCAAATGATTTATCTTGAATTTTTTTTTTGAAATTGCCTCTACCGAGCTCCGAAAATTTAAAAATAATGATGAAATGGAGATGAGACCTTGACTTTTGGAAAAAAACACTGGTAAAAACTACTCATCCTGATCGCGATGACTCCAAGGCCACGGGATCACAATGAATATTGTGGTCAACTCACTTATATTGGCCATCGCAATCGTGACACTAATCATGCGATCGTATGATCAGAGCTCAAATTCTACGCGATCATGATAGACCTCACATGATAACAACACACAAAATACCCTTATGCGATCACAAGAGTGAATCCCGCGATAGCAATGAACAAAGTAATGGGCAACAAACATCATTCACACAACAACACCTAGACTCAACCAAAACACGGAAAGGACCCTCCAGATTCATTCAAAAGCCCGATCACACAAATCAAGTATGTTACTCTACTAAATTCGATATTCCGAAATCAATGGAACCATTGAAATACGGATTTGAGGTATTCTTGACCCGAAATCCGTGAATATCAGAATGAACTAACTTTCACCGGAACATTACCAAACTGTCCTCGAAACCTCTGAAAATTCAACCAAGTCCTCACATAGGCCTAGACTCACCCCTTAATCCAATGAAATCGTCGTATTCCAATCTAAGCTTCCAAACTCCGAATGTTAACCATAATTAACTCTTGTCCTAATTTCACTTATACTTCAAACTCAACGGCTTAATTCCACAAAAAGATCCTTACACTAAAATTGACAGCACTCCTATAATTTTTTTTTAGGAGGAACATTTTTTTTTTAATTCCGCACTAAATATTTGACAATCATATTAGAATATGATCAATTCGTATTCTTGGAGAGAGGTTCAAACTATAAATTGCAATCTTTCTTTACTTGATGGAGAGATTCGATTCTTTATTGACCTACCTCTTCTTTTTTTAAAAAAATAAAAGACATAAGAGGATGTTTATTGTGTTGACCTACCAACAACCATTGCTCCACATGTTATTGGCTTACTCTTATAATTTCACTGTCTATAAATTAACTCCACATTGTGTTACTTGTTTATTCACAACTCTAAATTGCTTTCTTTCATTAATTTAAAAAAAAGATTTCCAATCTTTTTCACTCATCAAAAGAAACTATGGCTCGTTCCATTTGCTTCATGGCATTTGTGGTCTTGGAAATGATGCTCTTTGTTTCCTATGGTTTGTCTTTCATCATTTATTCCTCTTAAACCTCAAAATAAAATAATATGCAAAATCACTCTATTTTTTCCTTCAAAATATTAACTACTCCCTCTATTCCAATTTATATGAGTTAGTTTGACTTGAAAACAGTGGTAGGGTCTCTAATTCTTTTATGAAATCATAATTAAAAAACAATGTAACTAAGCAGTCTACGAACCGTTCAAATAAAGCCTAAAGAATTGTGAATTCATACATGCTTTAAAGTTATTTGTTATACGTTTGACAACTATGAAGAACTCTTGAAACAATTTGTTTGTTTTTATATATTCCTCTAAACATCATGCGAGCAATATTTATTTCGATTATGTCTCTTATTATAATATATTTAACTATATTTGAATGATTGTAGAGGTGCAAGCTCAACACATGTGCAAATCAACAAGCCATACCTTCAAAGGATTATGTTTTACCGACTCTTCATGTAGAAAAGCTTGTCTCAAAGAGGAGTTTGAAGGTGGACATTGTAGCAGACTCCAAAGAAAGTGCCTATGCACTAAGATTTGTGTATTTGAGAAAAATCCAAATGAAGTTAAACCAACTTTGGGTGGGGAAGCAAAAACTCTAAGTGAAACTATGCTTGAAGATTATATTATGATTGAGTAATTAAGTGAGATTGATTAAGGATTTGAGTGTCAAAAACAAAATCAATAATGTTGTGTTATTGGCCTTTAGTAGCCAAGTTGACAATTAAATAAGTTGTAACACATCATTTAGTCCTTTTAGAATCTTCTATCAACTTTATGTTTGTTTTAATTTATGTATAAACTATTTACTATGTTTATTTGATCGCTTTCTGTTCCGATTCATTTTTTGAACAAGTCAAGATATCTCCTTCTTGAACGAAATAAGGAGTGATCTGAAGCAAGAGTTAGCCTTTAAACGTAGACGCGACACTGTTTATGTCGGTTAGTGATAAATAAGCTTTCTTATGACTTTTCAAATGTTGCATTGACCTTGTTTCATCATTCATGATTTTGGCTTGACTAGCTTTACTTGGTAATGTATTATCATATTTTGAACTCATTATATTATCACGTTTACGTTTATGCATGTTTTGCATATTCAACTTTATGCATATTGTGCTTATATTATTTTATAATATAGGATCACGCTCCTCTAGCTAGTCGTGGCTAGTTGGATTTCTCCACTTAGCACTTGGATTGGTGATTTCTCATGGGACCATTGTAACATCTTTTATTCTAGACTGACAAAATTTAGCTAAGAAAAAAAACAAGGAGAAACAAATTTGAAAAAAAAATGGGAAAATCTGGAAAATTTCCATATTTTAAAAGTGGGTTTTGGCTATTTTCAAATGATCATAACTTCCAGATCAGGAGGAGGTTGGGTGAGTTCTTTACATGGACAGAAAGCTCGTTGGAAGATGTTTCGAACGACACTAAGTTTTTGAATTTTCGAGGTCGTATGAGTGATACATGACATTCGGAAGATGGATTGTTGAGCAGAGAAAGTTCCAAAACTGGATTTAGTAAGAGTGTTTTGGTCTTTTCCTTAAGCCAATTAATTAATTCTTTTTGGATTAATATTGGGGTATAAAGTGATCCCATTCAGCTTACGCACTTAGAAAAATAGACTAGGATTTTGAAAGCAATAAGAAAAGAGGAGAAGGAACAAGAAGACGCAAGAACACCAAGTTTAGATTCGTGGATTTTCGTTGGAGGTGATCCCAACAAGGTATGTGGGCTCTTTTGTGTTGGGTTACTTCACCCACACACCAATTTCATTCAAATCAGTCAAGTTCATGAATTAACTCATGTTAGAGGTTGGAATCTTGAAAGAAAGTTTGACGTTCTTGTTGATTGGATTTTTGTTGATCGTTGTTAGTTTAATCCATGTTTTAGGACTGTTTTCGGTCTAAATCATTGGGTAATAAGTTAATTATGGATCCTAAGTGTTTGGGGTGGGATCCATGGGAGTTTGGGAAGGTTTAGAGATGAAAACAGAGAAGAAAGTCGGAAAACCCGTTGGGGGAATGCTGGGCCGCTGCACCTCCAAAGCCCCTCTGGAGAGAGTCTGTCCGTCAAGCTTTGGCTTGCCGCGCCTCTCAGAGCACCTGAGGACAGCCTCTGTCCATTAGGCTATGGCTTTCCGCGCCTCTCAGAGCGCCAGGACCCCCTCGAGACCCCATTCTTTCCTATCTTTTCGTACTAGTTCCTAAGTGATGTACCCCTCATTCCTAGTTGTTTCCAACACTCTAAGGTACATTTAAACATCAGGAAATCATCCAAAAACATGAGATCATGATCCTTGAATCCATAATTCAATTCAAGGAAAGTAAGGTCAAAGTCAAAGAGGTTTAGAGCCAAGTGTAGAAGTTAAGAAGCAAGACAAGGTAAAGTCTTCTAAAGTCTTTCACAAATGTTTTGACTTTATTTCAAGTGAGTTCATTTCTCAAAAGCTATAAGGAACTAAGTATTCCCTAAGAGTTAAAGTTTCAAGTTAAGCAAAGAGCAAGAGTTGAGTTCATTTCTCAAAAGGTATAAGGGAGCTAAGTATTCCCTAAGAGTTAAAGTTTCAAGTTAAGTAAAGCAAGAGTTCAATTCTCATTTCTCAAAAAGATACAAGGTAACTAAGTATTCCCTAGAGGTTTTACAAATGTTTCACATTTGAGTAAAGAGGGGAACCTACAAGTTCCGAAAGAGTTTTGAACTAAAGGGGAACATTGATTCCAAAAGGAGCTTTTTAAATCTAATGGGTTCAGTACATTATCTCAACCCAAAGGAAGGAAGTCTTATTAAAAGTATGATCTTAAAGTAAATTTTTGGGAGTAGTATTGAGCACCGATGTGGAGATGAGAGTTCATATTAACTTAAGTCTCCATGTAAACCATGTAGCCAACATGGTAATTGACATGTCATACTTTATAAATGATCACATAAAGAGAGCTAGTGGATCCACTAAGTTGAGTAAGGTCTTATACCGATGGCATGGTGTAGGATGGTCCTCTTGAAAGGTGAGGTAAGACGTTGTATCATCACTTAGGCTCATAGTGATGGTTGTCGACTAGAGAAATTCCATAGAGGCGATATCACTTTCTTATATAAGTAAAATTTTGAGTTTGTTATTGCATTTCCTTTAACAAACTAAGTTGTTTTCACTGTTTTATGAACAATTGAGTCATTAACTCGGACTAAGTGATAGATACATCCCTTAGAAACTAACTTCCTCTCCTTAAGGTATGAAATGAAGCGACCCTTAGACATTGTGGAACTACTAGCCCACTCTATGACCGACTCATTTAGACTCTGGAATTAGANTCTCCTTAAGGTATGAAATGAAGCGACCCTTAGACATTGTGGAACTACTAGCCCACTCTATGACTGGCTCATTTAGACTCTGGAATTAGACAACTCAAAAACTACAATCTATTGATGCATAACAAGCATGGAGACAGTCTATACGTAGAATGACATCAAATTCCACCATGTCTAACTATATTAAATCAGTCATGGTACTCTTGTTATTGATGAAGACACGACAATCACGATAGACTCTTTCCGCTAGAATAACTCCCCAACAGGTGTAGAAACACAAAAAGGTTCACAAAGCTTTTCAGGGAGAATTTCAAACTGATTTACAACATAAAGAGTTACAAAGGATAAATTTTCTCCTGGGTCTAATAAAGCATAAAAATCAAAAGTAAAGACTTTGATCATACCCGTGACAACATCTAGAGAGTTCTCTTGCTCTTGGCGGCTAGTGTATGCATAGAGGCGATTTGCCCCTCCGCCGATACTAGAAGTAGCTCCTCTGGGTGCAAAGCTGTGTTGTGGAGCAACAGATGAAGATTGGTCTCCGTTTCCCGGATTCAAACCACCTTGCTTATTATTAGGACATCCTCTCATGAAGTGACCCTCTTGACCACACTTGAAACAACCTGTATGGCCATCACGACACTTGCCGGGGTGGATTCTACCACATGTAAGACACAAGAAACTCCCATTACCCCTTTGTGCCACACTACCTTGAGATTGGGCCGGTCTAGCATCAGAGTGTTGTGAGTTACGACCACTATAATCACCTCTGTTTCTGGGCGCAGGTGCACTAGTAGATGATGGTGCATGCCCCTTTGATTTCTGGAATTGTGGTCGGCTCGAACCACCTTTCTGTTGGCCAGACTCATTTCCCATTCTTCGCCTTCTTGTTTCAGTACTCCTCTCTATCCTTCACCTTCTCTTCTTCAAATTTTTAAACGTATACTATCAACATGGATATATCCATGTCACCTATCAACTCCTTCTTGTCGAGCTGCTCTCTGTTTCCCAACCTGGTTGGTCACAACCTGATTTAGCATCCGAATTGCTTCCCCAAAATATGTCATTGGTAACCTTCTTTGGGGTTGCACCTCTGGTGCATTTGGAACCTCTTGTTCCTCAATATTTCTTCGTGGTCGACCTCTGAATGCTCTTCTTGGAGGCATGATGATTCGAAAATATGTGTAAGCACGAATTAGAGACAGACTTTTAGAGCTAAACTCTTCGCATGAAATAATATGAAAAGAGTGAAACATTCCTAAATATCGCAGCCTCCTAATCATAGATATGGCGCGCTTCACACCGATGACTAAGACTCTATTGATAGGATTCATAGACTCCCTAGGACTCTTGAACTCTGTGCTCTGATAACAAGTTTATCCAGCCCCGNTACGATTCATAGACTCCTTAGGACTCTTGAACTCTGTGCTCTGATAACAAGTTTATCAAGCCCCGAGCCTACATCCTGGGTGGGATCGGCACTCGAAGACCATTGCTGGCCCTCAAATGAACCCCTGGCCTGACTACTTAAATCAACGGAAGACAAAACCTCAACTTTACAGAAGTAAAACATAATAAAATGGAAATAGGTCATGTCATAAATTTGGACATAATGGCACTTGAGTCTCAATAACTGAAAACAACTCCAACTGAAATATTTTAGTCTTCGAAGCCTCTAAACTGTCTAGAGAGGGATGTTGGGATAGACCCCACAACATCCTAAAAGCTATGTTAATATAGAAATGAAAAGGATGTCCTCCAGAATGCAAGGAGGCTCACCACAAACTCTGAAGCTCAATCTGGAATCAACGAAGCGCTGCGTGCTGATCCTGGGTACCTGCGTCTGCTCATGAAACGATGTAGGCCAACTGGCATCAGTACATTAAATGTACGAGTATGTGACCTGGAGAGATAAACAACAACTTAAGCTCGAGGGGATTAGATGAACTTACCTTGGCTCTGCTCAACTCAAGAGTATATTTAACTCAAATGATATACATGTAAAGCAGTCTAAATCACATGCAAGATGTGTGTGTGTGTGTGTGTGTGTGTGTGTATATATATATATATATATATATATATATATATATAACGTTGAGGTACCTTCCCTTCAGTCAGTTCCTATAGTTAGTGAGTTTCCAAAAGTCTTTCCTAATGATCTACCCGGAGTCTCTCCTGAAAGAGAGACAGACTTCGGCATAGATGTCATCCCAGATACTCATCCTATCTCTATTTCTTCATACAGAATGGCACCAGCAGAGTTAAAAGAGCAGTTGAAAGATCTGTTAGATAAAGGCTTTATTCGATCAAGTGTCTCACCTTGGGGCGCTCCTGTATTTTTCGTTAGAAAGAAGGATGGGTCCCTTCGGATGTGTATAGATTACCGTCAGTTATATAAGGTGATCATCAAGAATAAATATCCTCTTCCACGGATAGATGACCTCTTTGATCAACTTTAGGGAGCTTTTTGCTTTTCCAAGATTGACCTCAGATTAGGCTATCATCAGTTGAAGGTTAAGGAAAGTGATATTCCCAAGACAACTTTCAAGGTATGGGTATTATGAATTTCTGGTTATGTCCTTTGGTTTGACTAATGTACCTGCAGCGTTCATGGATCTTATGAACAGAGTCTTCAAACCTTATTTAGATTTATGTCATCATCTTCATTGATGACACACTGATTTATTCTAGGAATGAAGAAGATCATGCTAGTCATCTAAGGGTTGTTCTTATGACTTTGAGAGATAAGAAGAAGATCATGCTAGTCATCTAAGGGTTGTTCTTAAGACTTTGAGAGATAAGAAGTTATATGCCAAGTTCTCCAAGTGCGATTTTTGTCTTAAATCTTTGGCGTTCCTAGGTCACATTATTTCTGGTAAAGGTATTAAAGTTGACACTCAGAAGATAGAAGAAGTTCAGAGTTGGCCTAGACCCACATCTCCGGAAGATATAAGGAGTTTCTTGGGTTTGGTTGGGTATTATAGAAGATTTCTTAAAGGATTCTCATCTATCTCTTCTCCTTTGACCAAGTTAACTCAGAAAAAAGTCATGTTTCAATGGTCTGAAGCTTGTGAGAAAAGCTTTCAGGAGTTGAAAAAGCGAATGACTACCGCTCTGGTTTTGACCTTACCAAAGGGTACTCAAGGCTTTATGGTGTATTTTGATGCATCAAGAGTTGGCTTGGGCTGTGTGTTAATGCAGAATGGCAAGGTCATAGCTTATGCTTCCAGACTGTTGAAAGTACATGAGAAGAATTATCCAACTCATGATTTAGAATTGGCTGCAGTAGTATTTGCATTGAAGATATGACGTCATTATTTATATGGTGTTCATGTTGATATATTCGCTGATCACAAGAGCCTCCAATATGTGTTTACTCAGAAAGAGCTTAACCTCAGATAGAGAAGGTGGTTGGAATTACTCAAGGATTATGACATGAGTATTCTTTACCACCCATGTAAGGCTAATGTGGTTGTTGATGTCTTAAGCAGGTTGTCCATGGGAAGTACTTCTCATGCCGAAGAATAAAAGAGGGAGTTAGCACAAGATGTGCACCGACTTGCAGGTTTGGGAGTCAGACTTATGGACTCACAGAAGGAGGCTTAGTGGTAACCAATGGGGCCGAATCATCCTTGGTGTCAAAAGTGAAAGAGAAGCAATACCAAGACCCCATTCTACTTGATTTGAGTGCAAGTGTCCATAGCCAAAGAGTATTGGCTTTCGAACAAGGGCGATATGGGGTGATGAAATACCAAGGAAGATTATGTGTACTTAAGGTGGATGGACTTCAAGAGAGGATCTTGGAGGAGGCTAATAGCTCCAGATATTCCATTAATCCAGGTTCCACCAAAATGTACCGTGATTTGAGAGAGGTGTATTGGTGGAAAGGCATGAAGAAAGATATTGTTGAATTTATTTCCAAGTGTTCAAATTGTCAGCAAGTGAAGGTAGAACACCAAAGGCTAGGAGGTTTAGCTCAGAATATAGAACTTCCGGAATGGAAGTGGGAGATGATTAATATGAACTTCATCACAGGCTTGCCAATATCGCGAAGGCAACATGATTCCATTTGGGTGATTGTCGACAGAATGACAAAGTCAGCCCATTTCTTGCCGGTCAAGACTCTCTATTCGGCTGAGGATTATGCTAAGTTGTACCTTCAGGAAGTGGTATGACTTCATGGAGTTCCGATCTCAATTATTTCAGACAGGGGCGCAGAATTTACTGCACATTCTGGAAATCTTTTCAGAAAGGTTTGGGTTCAAAGGTGAATTTGAGTATTGCTTTGCATCCTCAGACAGTGGACAATAGTATCATCCTATCCATACCTTGTAAGATATGCTTAGAGCTTGTGTGATCGACTTCAAAGGAAATTGGGATGATCACCTACCTCTCATCGAGTTCGCTTACAACAAAAGTTATCATTCGAGCATCCAAATGACTCCATATGAAGCTCTCTATGGGATAAGGTGCAAATTTAGTTGATAGGACCATATTTAGTTCACCAATCTATGGATAAGGTGATAGTGATTTAAGAAAGGTTGAAAACAACGCAGAGTTGCCAAAAGTCCTACACAGACGTTAGAAGAAGGCCATTAGAGTTTGAAGTTGATGATTGGGTGTAGCTATAGGTTTCACCTATGAAAGGAGTTATGAGGTTCGGTAGAAAGGGGAAACTTATTCCCCGGTATGTTGGACCTTATAGAATCTCAAAAAGAGTGGGCAATGTGGCTTATAAGTTGGAGCTACCCTAAGAGTTAGAAGCGATTCACCCGGTATTTCATATTTCAATGTTGAAAAAGTGCTTGGGTGATCCTTCATTGGTAGTACTAACAGAGAATGTTAGGATTAATAATAACTTATCCTATGAAGAAGTTCCAGTTCAGATTTTGGATTAGCAGGTTCACAAGTTGAGGACAAAAGAAGTCGCTTCAGTCAAGGTCCTTTGGAGGAACTAATTTGTTGAAGAAGCGACTTGGGAAGCAGAGGAGGATATGAAGAAGAGATATCCACATCTCTTTGAATCTGGAGAGGAGAAAATCAAGGTAATAAACTCTCTTCTTAACACTTTATGAGGTTATGTATTAGCATGTATTAGTTGCTTTGAGTCGTTGAGTGCCGAAATGAAATTTCTATCCTTTAGCTTAGAGAGACAATTCTCATTCAAGGACAAATGTCTCCAAGGGGGAGATATTGTAACATCTCGTATTCTTGACAAACAAAAATTAGCTAAGAAAAGCAAGGAGAAACAAATTTGGACAAAAAATGGTAAAATCTGGAAAACTTCCAAATTTCAAAGTAGGTTTTGGCCATTTCCAAACGATCATAACTTCCATCTCAGGAAAATTTTGGGTGAGTTATTTATATGGATGGAAATATCGTTGAAAGATCTTTCCAACGACGTCAAGTGTACGAATTTCCAAGGTCGTATGAGTGAGATATGACCTCAGAAGATGGGCTATTGAGCAGGGAAAATTCCAATACCGGATGCAGTAAGGGTATTTTGGTATTTTCCTTAAGTCAATTAATTATTTTGTTTTGGATTAATATGTTGGGGTCTAAACTGATCGCATTCAGTTTACACACTTAGAAAAATAGACTAGGGTTTTTAAAGCAAGAAGAAAAGAGGAGAAGGATGAAGAAGACGCGAGAACACCAAGTTTAGCTTCGTGGATTTTCATCGAGGGTGATTCCGAACAAGGTATGTGGGATATTTTGTGTTGGGTTACTTCACCCAACACCAATTTCATTCAATTCAGTCAAGTTCATGAATTAACTCATATTAGAGGTTAGAATCTTGAAAGAACGTTTGACGTTCTTGTTGTTTGGATTGTTGTTGATCGCTGTTAGTTGTAATCCATGTTTTAGGACTGTTTTTGGGTCTAAATCATTGGGTAATAAGTTAATTAGAGATCCTAAGTGTTAGTTGTGGGATCTATGGGAGTTTGGAAAGGTTTAGAGATGAAAAAGCAAAGAAGAAAGTCGAAAAACCCGTTGGAGGAACGCTGGGGCGCCGCGCCTCCAAAGCCCCTCAGGCTAAAGTTCGTCCGTCAGGCTCTGGACCGCCTCTCAGAGCTCCTGAGGCAGCCTCTGTGCGTTAGGCTATGGCTCTCCGTGCCTTTCAGAGCGTCAGGACCCCCTGGAGACCCCGTTCTTTCCCTATCTTTTCGTACTAGTTCCTAAGTGATGTACCCCTCATTCCTAGTTTTTTACAACACTCTAAGGTACATCTAAACATCATGAAATCATCCATAAACATTATATCATGATCCTTGAATCCATAATTCAATTCAAGGAAAGTAAGGTCAAAGTCAAAGAGGTTAAGAGCCAAGTCTAGAAGTTAAGAAGCAAGAAAAGGTAAAGTCTTTCATAAATGTTTTCACTTTGTTTTAAAGACTTAAAGTTCAAGTCAAGTAAAGAGTTTGAGTTCATTTATCAAAAGCTATAAGGGAACTAAGTATTCCCTAAGAGTTAAAGTTTCAAGTTAAGTGAAGTAAAGAATTGAGTTCATATCTCAAAAGCTATGAGGGAACTAAGTATTCCCTAAGAGTTAAAGTTTCAAATTAAGTCAAGTAAAGAGTTGAGTTCATATCTCAAAAGCTATAAGGGAACTAAGTATTCCCATAGAGTTAAAGTTTCAAGTTAAGTAAAGTAAAGAGTTGACTTCATATCTCAAAAGCTATAAGGGAACTAAGTATTCCCTAAGAGTTAAACTTTCAAATTAAAAAAAGAGCAAGAGTTGAGTTCAATTCTGAAAAAGATATAAGGTAACTAAGTATACCATAGAGCTTTACAAATGTTTCACATTTGAGTAAAGAGGGGAACTAGAAGTTCCAAAAGAGTTTTGAACTAAAAGGGGAACATTGAGTTCAGTAAATTATCTCAACCCAAAGGAAGGAAGTTTTATTAAAAGTATGAGCTAAAGTACATTTTTTGGAGTATTATTGAGTACCGATGTGGATATGAGAGTTAATATTAACTTAAGTCTCCATGTAAACCATGTAGCCAACATGAGAATTGACGTGTCATACTTTTGAGATGATCACGTAAGGAGAGCTAGTGGATCCACTAAGTTGAGTAAGGTCCTATACCGATGGCAAGGTGTAGGATGGTCCTCTTACAACGTGAGGTAAGACGTTGTATCATCACTTGGGCTCATAGTGATGGTGTCGGTTAGAGAAACTCCCATAGAGGCGATATTACTTTCTTATATAAGTAAAATTGAGTTTCTTATTGCATTTCTTTAACAAACTAAATTGTCTTCACTGTTTTATGAGTTATATATATATATATATATATATATATATATAAACACACACACACATCTTGCATGTGATTTAAACTGCTATGTATATCATTTGAGTTAAGTATACTCTTGAGTTGAGTAGAGCCAAGGTAACTTCATCTAATCCCCTCAAGCTTAAGTCGTTGTTTAGCTTTCCAACTCGCATACTTGTACATTCAATGTACTGATGCTAGTTGTTTTGCACCGTTTCATAATGCACACGCAGGTACCCAGGATCAGCACGCAACGCTTTGTTGATTTCAGATTGAGCTTCAGAGTTTGTGGTGAGCCTCCTTGCGTTCTGGAGGACATCCTTTTCATTTCTATATTAGCTTAGATTTTAGGATGTTGTGGGGTCTGTCCCAACATTTCTCTCTAGACAGTTTAGAGGCTTCATAGAATAAAGTATTTCAGTAGGAGTTGTTTTCAGTTATTAAGACTCAAGTGCCATTTTGGCCAAAGTTATGACATGCGTATTTCCTTTTTTTTATGTTTTACTCGTGTCAAAGTTTAGATTTTGTCTTCCGCTGATTTAAGTAGTCAGGATAGGGGTTCGCTTGGGGGCCTGCGATGGTCTTCGAGTGTCGGTCCCGCCTAGGGTGTAGGCTCGGGGCGTGACAATCATGGTCATTTTAGGGGTTTATCCTAACCATATGTATTATAGTGGAGGCTAGGGGTGTGCAAAAACCGGACCGACCGATAAATCGAACCGAGAAAAATGTTATTGGGTTGTTATTATTGGGTAATTGCGTTATTGGATTTTTAATGGGTTTATAAAAAAGTTATTGGGTTATTGGTTCGGTATCGGGTTTTACTGTTGGATTATTGGGTAAATCGATAACCCAATAAGATGGTAATAATTTACTATTTTACCCTCCCTAATAATTAAATATTAATAATATAATATATCACTAGACACTATAATTATATCAAATTATTAGTACACTATCCACTTCACACTGGGCCGCTTGACTAGTTTTTATTGTTTACTAAAAACCTTAAAACTAATGTAAGAGTTTGCAATTGTAGCTTTTGATTTTAGTTTTTCTCTTGTTGGACTATTTGATTTTAGTTTTAGTTTGTAATTGTAGGTTGTAGCATTTGCAAGTTTCTAAAGGTCCGTAATTTAATTAACATAAAAAATCTCATACTATGTTTTGGCGGTGAAATGTAATTCTAACCTTCGTATTATAATTAGATAAGTAAGAAGTCATATAATATTTTATGGATATTTTCTTATTGGATAAACCGGAAACCGAATCGATAACTATCAAAAATCGATAAACCAAAAATCGATAAAGAATATCTTATTGATTTGTTATCGGGTTACCATATTTAAAAATCAAAAACTGATAAATCGAACCGATAATACATAAGACCGTACCGAATCGACCGATGCACACCCTAAGTAGAGGCTTTGATAGACATAGTTGATTTTCGCATTATTTTAGTCATGTACTCTCTTGGTATTTCCTTAATTATGAGATGAAAGAGTTCTTAGAATTTTATTTCATTCTTATATTGGAATCTCTTTATTTGATATTCATAGTGTCATTCTTATGTCAAGTGGTTTGTTTAGGGCCTCATGAGATCCTTTTCTATATGTCACGTCTAAGGTGTATTTTGGATATCGTGGCAAATAAGTACTATAAAATAAATGCTAAATATGGATATTTGTGTAGCTCATGAATACTGGTAAGTAAAAATATGACATATAGATTTGAAATTATTAGCTACAACATAAAACTCGTCGCTAATTATTCGCTTTAGTGACTAAATTTATTTTTCGTACTTAAATATATGAGATACATACTTTTAGTGATCAAACATTAAAATTCGTAGAAAAGTTTTGTCAATTAAAATTTCCTACTAAAAAATTTATTGGCGTCATTTGTTAAATAGTGTTAGTCACAAATTTAAAGTTATTGGTGGCACATTATTTCGTCACTAATAGTGTATCTAATTCATGCCAGATTATTTTTCGTCATAAAATTTAATTTTTGGACACAAAAAAATTTCATTTAAAAAAATATTTTGCTACAGTATCGACAAATTATAGTTCGCAGTTAAATATTATAATTTTTACATTTAATTATGACATTTATTTTCGTCGCTAATAATATAAATAATTGGTGACATTGATTTTATTGACTCTAATCATTGTGTGATTTAGTGATAACAAAAAAATTATCACAAAATATGTAAGGTGTTAAATAGCGACGACTTAAAATTTGTAGTGAATATTTCAACTATTTGCTACGAAAAAAATTCATAGCGAAATTCAATTTTTTTGGCTACAGTTGTTCATAATCACAAGTGACAACTTACAAAAAGAATAATACAAGTGCTTCATAAAAAATAGACAAAGACCATTCGTTCATTGGCGAGGGAAAATATTAAATCCAACGAATTCAATGGATTCTGTAAAAATGAAAAAATTCAATTCATCAATTTTCTTAACTAATGTGATTATAAAATGCATCATTTGAAAACTACAATCTAGGTTATAAGTACCGTGAGTAGTATGTGGTTCTACCACTAGATTGCTACTATTTGTTGGTTTAATACTTTTTTTTAATTTCATATACATTTGTCGATAAAGACGATAGAAAAAATAATTTCTCAAGTATTGGTGTAATTTTTGTGTGTGTCTACTGATTTCTGATTGGTGAACTTCATAGACTAAGTCAATCTATTTGCTTCTATTTAAAAATAATTACATATTTAATAGTAATTCCACAGGTAGGTAGAGCAACAATTCCACAGACGTGGGCGGTAAATTTCATGCATTTACTTAAATGTATTAATAATCATATAATATGTTAAATATATCGAAGTTTGATGTGAAAGAAGTGAATGAAGTTAAAAATAAAATCAAAATGTGACATAAGAGTAGAGATGTCAATATGGGCTAGGCCACCCCATCCGGGCTGACCAACACAGACTTCAAAATTTCACGGGCCAGGCGGGGCTAGCCCATTTTTGGTGTGGACCAGAAAATGGCCGGCCCAACCCACAAGTATGTGGGCTACTCGCTTGCCGGTCCAGTTCACTTTTTTTTAAAAAAATTATATTATTTTTAGAATTATTAAATTAAATTATAAATTGTAATTTAAAAATATTATCATAAATATCGACAAAACAATATAGCATGATGTTAATTTAACTACTTTTTAATCAAATTCACAAATAAAATTATCTTTATAATATTTATTAAGTTTTTTTTAAGTAAACGTATAAATTATCTAAATAGAAATATTAACCTAATTGTTTTGAGTTTGGACTATCTTTAATTTTTAATTTTAATATTATATTATATTTTTTAATCAATTTTTATTGGCCTACGCACCGGCCCTACCGATATTTCTCAAGCCCCACAAATCATCAGACTTATTCAGGTCAGGCTAAAAAAACCTTTTCTCATATGAGTTTCAAAAATCGTAGCCCAGCCCAATTAAATTCCGGATTAGGCCAGGCCGACCCAACAGTCCTAGCCCATATTGATGGCTCTACATAAGAGAGAGTTGATCAGATGGTAAGAACTTCTCACTTTCAACCTGAAGGTTGTGAGTTCGAGTCCCCAACAAAGCATAATGTGGGCCCTACTAAGGAGGGGTTAAAAAAAGATAATTTTTTGTATATATAAAATATAGTCATTAGTGACAAAATTAGATTTTGTTCAACTACGAAATACATATAACTTTAGAGATAATTGACGTCGTCACTGATTGAAGTAAAATAATTAGCGACGATATAATTTTGTCGGTAGTGATAACATTTTAATGACAAAACATACTACTAACTAAAAATAAACATAATTATATGGCAAATAAAATTGTCACAAATGTTTAAGCATTTGGGAACGATTTTTCTCTTTGTAGTTAATATAATACTTTTAGCGACAAAGCACTAAATCGTCTTTGTTTACTTTTAGACACACTCATTTAGTGACGACTAATTGACGAATTATTTTTCGTCTCACAAGATTTTTAGTGACAAAATATGATTTATAAATGACGAAATTATTTATCCCTGATAATCGAATTTGTTGCAGTAATACTTCCATTATATGTTAGCGAACTTAGTGACATGTAGCATACATAATGTTTAGTAAGTAAACAAACTATGATATTTTTAAGAATAAAAACGTAGATGCATACTCCTAAACTTTAAGGGATCATTTAAGTTATACATTTATATATTGAGTTTCCAACAACATGTTTTAGCTATTTAAATTTGTTTGCACGTCACAAAAAAAAAATTCAAAGTAAAATCTTGACAGATTTTGTCTATATTTCCACAATTAATACATTTTCCCTCTTTTTGCCTTGATTAAATTTTGAGAGAAAAATGAAAGTTTTATTTAATACAATTTACCACTTATCATACTATGACTTTACAGTCAACATACCAAAAATTAGAAAATTAATGTTATTTCCATGTTTCCCTTATAATTAGATTTGATTTATAGATTCCTTGATTCATTATATAAATATATACATCTATATAATGTCTTTTTCATCTAAACATTGCTCACTCTTTGCTTCCTTTCCCCCATAAATTCACTAAGTCTAGCTCTTCTAACTTGAATCATACGATGGTTAGGAATCCTTATTGTTGCACAATTGAACATCAAAAGGACCTCCCAGAGAATGATGATCAAAATTTGTCAAAGGGTAAACTTTTCATTCTATGTGGAATTCGAAAAGTGTATCTTAATTACTATTTCACACAGGATGGTAATTGGAGGTTTTATGATCGAACATATTTCATCTATGAAAACACGAGAAGATTGTGTTTTGACATAGAAGAACATGAAACATGGTCCTCTAAGTTCAATCAAATGGTTGAATCTTTATATGTTCCCCTCATGTATCAACAAGAAATGGTTCAAGACATTAAGGATAAGGCCTTGTTGATTGTTCAAGAAAATGATACATCTAAGAATATCTCAATCATCATTGACATAGCCCATCGTATTCCTCAGACAATTGCAAATATTTATCAAGATCATGACCACGAGGAAGCTAATGAGGATGAGCTAGGGTTA
This sequence comes from Solanum pennellii, assembly GCF_001406875.1. Taxonomy (NCBI): domain Eukaryota; kingdom Viridiplantae; phylum Streptophyta; class Magnoliopsida; order Solanales; family Solanaceae; genus Solanum; species Solanum pennellii. The sequence goes on along the minus strand of NC_028643.1, from coordinate 6,326,327 downwards.
ATAGAAGAACAAGTCGCGATGGATTTGATGACCTTGGAAGAAACACGTGTGTTTATGCCTGTAATTCCAACATCAAAGGATGCTATTGAAGGGCTTGAGAAGGTGAAAGTAGAGCCATTGAATGGTGACAAGAGTTTTGGTGAAACTTGTATGATATGTCTTGGCAAGTTG
>NC_028643.1:6314398-6326066 GCF_001406875.1 Solanum pennellii | reverse complement strand
TGCTGCTATAATTAGATTTTAATGTGTTCATTTAGTTTTAGAAGATGTTGTTACAAATGCAAGAAATTTTATAATTTAATTTTGACGTTAACATGTCTAAATTTTGTGTAATTAAGTATATAATATCAACTGAGAAAAAATTATTTTTATTTAAGCTCTATTAGTTTTTATAGTTACGCGTAAATGATTAAAAAGTACAATACAAATTTTATTTGTAAATGAATTTCTTTATTTGTAAATACTCAAGTATAATAAAGGACATTAAGAAATATACCTTTTGTTGCTCTAATTATTTTATATTTATTAAAAAAAAATTAACACATCGCTAAATATATGTTCACTAAATCCTTTACCATTTATGCTACAAATTTACCATTCACTGTAAAATTAGGAAAAATAATAAAATTCATCCCTTTATCATCGCAAACTGATTTATAATAGGGAAAATTACGCGGATATGCAAACTTATACTATTTAATTATTCATCATAGCTATAGTTTGCTATAATTACCATTTGCGACTAACATTATACATTAATTACATGGGTTGATTTCGAGTTTGTATAATTAGTCAGGTTTGTACATGTATAATTCGCCAGGATATACAACTAAATATGTATAATATACAACTTCTTAACTTATATACATATATACAATTCACCTCTCTCCCACTCTCTGCCCTCTCTCGCTCGCCTCTCTCCTCCCTCTCTCAATCTCGCTCACCTCTCTCCTCGCTCTCTTAATCTTGCTTGCCATCTATACAAATGTATATGTATAATATACAACTTCTTAACTTATATACATATATACAATTCACCTCTCTCCCACTCTCTGCCCTCTCTCGCTCGCCTCTCTCCGCCCTCTCTCAATCTCGCTCACCTCTCTCCTCGCTCTCTTAATCTTGCTTGCCATCTATACAAATGTATATGTATAATATACAACTTCTTAACTTATATACATATATACAATTCACCTCTCTCCCACTCTCTGCCCTCTCTCGCTCGCCTCTCTCCGCCCTCTCTCAATCTCGCTCACCTCTCTCCTCGCTCTCTTAATCTTGCTTGCCATCTATACAAATGTATATGTATAATATACAACTTCTTAACTTATATACATATATACAATTCACCTCTCTCCCACTCTCTGCCCTCTCTCGCTCGCCTCTCTCCGCCCTCTCTCAATCTCGCTCACCTCTCTCCTCGCTCTCTTAATCTTGCTTGCCATCTATACAAATGTATATGTATAATATACAACTTCTTAACTTATATACATATATACAATTCACCTCTCTCCCACTCTCTGCCCTCTCTCGCTCGCCTCTCTCCGCCCTCTCTCAATCTCGCTCACCTCTCTCCTCGCTCTCTTAATCTTGCTTGCCATCTATACAAATGTATATGTATAATATACAACTTCTTAACTTATATACATATATACAATTCACCTCTCTCCCACTCTCTGCCCTCTCTCGCTCGCCTCTCTCCGCCCTCTCTCAATCTCGCTCACCTCTCTCCTCGCTCTCTTAATCTTGCTTGCCATCTATACAAATGTATATGTATAATATACAACTTCTTAACTTATATACATATATACAATTCACCTCTCTCCCACTCTCTGCCCTCTCTCGCTCGCCTCTCTCCGCCCTCTCTCAATCTCGCTCACCTCTCTCCTCGCTCTCTTAATCTTGCTTGCCATCTATACAAATGTATATGTATAATATACAACTTCTTAACTTATATACATATATACAATTCACCTCTCTCCCACTCTCTGCCCTCTCTCGCTCGCCTCTCTCCGCCCTCTCTCAATCTCGCTCACCTCTCTCCTCGCTCTCTTAATCTTGCTTGCCATCTATACAAATGTATATGTATAATATACAACTTCTTAACTTATATACATATATACAATTCACCTCTCTCCCACTCTCTGCCCTCTCTCGCTCGCCTCTCTCCGCCCTCTCTCAATCTCGCTCACCTCTCTCCTCGCTCTCTTAATCTTGCTTGCCATCTATACAAATGTATATGTATAATATACAACTTCTTAACTTATATACATATATACAATTCACCTCTCTCCCACTCTCTGCCCTCTCTCGCTCGCCTCTCTCCGCCCTCTCTCAATCTCGCTCACCTCTCTCCTCGCTCTCTTAATCTTGCTTGCCATCTATACAAATGTATATGTATAATATACAACTTCTTAACTTATATACATATATACAATTCACCTCTCTCCCACTCTCTGCCCTCTCTCGCTCGCCTCTCTCCGCCCTCTCTCAATCTCGCTCACCTCTCTCCTCGCTCTCTTAATCTTGCTTGCCATCTATACAAATGTATATGTATAATATACAACTTCTTAACTTATATACATATATACAATTCACCTCTCTCCCACTCTCTGCCCTCTCTCGCTCGCCTCTCTCCGCCCTCTCTCAATCTCGCTCACCTCTCTCCTCGCTCTCTTAATCTTGCTTGCCATCTATACAAATGTATATGTATAATATACAACTTCTTAACTTATATACATATATACAATTCACCTCTCTCCCACTCTCTGCCCTCTCTCGCTCGCCTCTCTCCTCCCTCTCTCAATCTCGCTCACCTCTCTCCTCGCTCTCTTAATCTTGCTTGCCATCTATACAAATGTATATGTATAATATACAGTTATATACAATTATATACATATACAATTCACCTCTCTCCCACTCTATGCCCTCTCTCGCTCGCCTCTCTCCTCCCTCTCTTGATCTCGCTTGCGTCTCTCCTCTCTCTCCCAGTCTCGCTTGCATCTATCCTCTCTCTCCTAGTCTCGCTTGCCTCTCTTCTTCCTCTCCCAATCTCTCTTGCCATATATACAAATATATATGTATAAGATACAATTATCTAACCAATATACATATACAATTCACCTTTCTCCACTCTTTTCCCCCTCTCTCCCAGTCTTGCTCGCCTCTCTCCCCCATATAATATGTAACTACAAATTGTAATTATCAAACTATAGCTATGGAGAGTAATTAATTATTTTTAAGTGGCTATATGAAAGTTTCCCTTTATAATATATAGGTATTTAAATGTTCCCAACCTTATGGTAACTAGTATATTTGTTTGCACTTAATTCAATAAAAAGAAAAATATAATACAATAGAAGCTTATGGTCCAGGTGAGGTCTTATGGTCATGCAAAAATAAGAAAATATCATGAATTCGTATGGCTAGATTTATATCTAATCTTGTGCTCATGCCAAAATTAGAAAAATAAAATGAAAGATAAACAATTTCTGTTTGAAGAAAACTTTATGACTGAAATTGTATCCTTGGCTTGACCCAACTTTAGACATTTTTTTTAAAGTTCAAGTTCTTGAAAAATCCTCAAAACTTTGAAGTTCAAAACAAAGAATTTGATGTTCAAATCACAAATTATAATTGGGAAATGAGAATTTAGGGTCACAAACACATACCCAAATGATTTATCTCAAAAAATATTCTTTGAAATCGCCTTTACCTAGATCCCAATTTTTTTTTAAAAAAATGATGAAATGGAGATGAGACCCCCACTTTTGAAAAAAAAAAACAATGGTAAAAACAATTCATTGCCATTGCGACTCCAAGGTTACGCAATCACAATGAGTATAGTGGTCAACTCATTTAATTTGACCATTGCGATCACCACACAAGCCATGCGACCGTGATGACCAGAGCACGAACTCTACGCGATCACGACATACCCCACATGATAACGATACACAAAAATACCCTTATGCGATCACGAGAGTGAGTCCCGAGATCGCAATGAACAAAGTAATGGCAATAAACATCATCACACACAACAACACCAAGACTCACCCAAAAACATGGAAACGACCCTTCAGATTCATTCGAAAGCCTGATCACACAAATCAAGTATGCTACTCTACTAATTTCGACGTTGCGAACTCCATGGAACTATCGAAACACCGATTCGATGTATTTTTTACCCGAAATCCGTGAAAGTCACAATAAACTAATTTTCATTTGAATATACCAAACTGCCCCCGGAACCTCTAAAAATTCAACCTAGGCCTCACTTGGTCCTAGACTCATTCCTTGATCCAATGAAATCATCGGAATTCCGATCTAAGCTTCTAAACTCCAAATGTTAACCATAATTAACTCTTAACCTTATTTCACTTAAACTTCAAACTCAAGGACTCAATTCCCCAAAAGACCCTGACACTAAAATTAACAACAATCTATAATTATTTTTAGGAGGAACATTTTTTTTTTTGATTTCGCACTAAATATTTGACAATCATATTAGAGCATGATCAAATTCGTATTCATGGAGAGAGGTTCTAACTATAAATTGCAATCTTTCTTTATCGATGGAGAGATTCGATTCTCTACTGAACTCCCCATTTTTAAAAAAGAAAAGAAAAGAAATAAGAACATGTTTATTGTGTTCATGACCTACCAACAACCATTGCTTCACATATTATTGGCATACTCTTATAATTTCACTGCCTATAAATTACCTCCATTGAGTTACTTGTTTATTCACAACTCTAGATTGCATTCTTTCTTATTATTTAAAAAAAAAAAAGACATTTCCAATCTTTTTCACTCATTAAAAGAAACTATGGCTCGTTTCATTTGCTTCATGGCATTTGTGGTCTTGGCAATGATGCTCTTTGTTTCCTATGGTTTGTCTTCATCATTTATTCCTCTTAAATAATGTGGAAAGTTACTCAAAAAAATTTTGGTCAAAATATTAACTACTCCCTCCGTCTCAATTTATATGAATTAGTTTGACTTGACACACAGTTAAGATCTCTAATTCTATTATGAAGTCATAATAAAAAAAATGTAATAGGTTGCGAACCGTTCAAATAAAGCTTAAAGAATTGTGAATTGATACATGCTTTAAAGTTATTTGCTATACGTTTGACAACTATGAGAACTTTTGAAATAATTTGTTTGTTTACATTCCTCTAAATATTATACGAACAACATTTCTTTTGGTTACGTCTCTTATTATAATATTGTAACTAGTTTTGGATGATTGTAGAGGTGCAAGCTCAGCCTATGTGTAAATCAACAAGCCAAACCTTCAAAGGATTATGTTTTACCGACTCATCATGTAGAAAAGCTTGTCTCAAAGAGGAGTTTGAAGGTGGACATTGTAGCAAACTTCAAAGAAAGTGCCTATGCACTAAGATTTGTGTATTTGACAAAATTTCAAATGAAGTTAGAATCAACTTTGGGTGGGGAAGCAAAAACTCTTAAGTGAAGTTGTGCTTGAAGATGAGATTATGATGGAGTAATTAAGTAATATTAATTAAGGATTTGAGTGTCAAAAACAAAATTAAATAATCTTGTATTATTGGCCTTTAGTAGCCAGTTAACACATTAAATAAGTTGAGACTCATGATTTATCCTTTTGGAGTCTTGTATCAACTTTATGTTTGTTTTAATTTATGTATAAACTATGTTCTATGTTTTTTTTATCACTGTTACGATTATTTTTTAAACAAGCCAAGATATCTCCTTCTTGACCAAAATAAGGAGTGATCTGAAGCAAGAGCTAACCTTCAAACGCAGAGGTACATGTGTATATATATATATAGCTCACACTATTTATGCTGGTTAGTGGTAAAATATCTCACAAAAGAACTATGTTTTTTTTTTATGTGTTTCAATAACTTCCTCATTGATTTGATTTCAGCTTTCTTATGACTTTTCAAATGTTGCATTGACCTTGTTCCATGATCCATGATTTTGGCTTGACTAGCTTTACTACACTTTACTTGGTAATGTATTATCATATTTTGAACTCGCTATATTATAACGTTTACGTTTACACATGTTTCATATATTCAACATATTCAAAGTATTGATGCATATTGTGCTTATATTATTTTATCATATAGGATGTGACGCTCCTCTAGCTAGTCGTGGCTGGTTGGATTGCTCCACTTAGCACTTGGATTGGTGAGTCCTCATGGTTCGAAGACAAGACTATGGTCATTTTATTACTTTTGACGTCCTTTCAATTTTCAAACTTTGTTTGTGGTTTAGGGGTTTGTCCTAACCATATGTATTGTAGTAGAGGCTTTGACAGACATAGTTGATTTCTACATTATTTTAGTCATGTAATCTTTTTATATTTCCTTAAGTATGAGTTGAAAGAGTTCTGAGACTTATACTTCATTCTTATGTTGAAATCTCTTTATTTGATATTCATAGTGTCATTCTTATATCAAGTGGCTTGTTTAGGGCCTGATGAGATCCTTTTCTCCATGTAACGTCTAAGGTGTACTTTAGATATCGTGACAAATAAGTATTATATAACAAATGTTAAATATGGATATTTGAGTAACTCTTGAATACTGGTAAGTTCATAAAAAATACTATCTAGAAATACTGATTTTATAGATGAAACTGCAAGCTCAAACTATCCATGAAGAAGAATGAGCAAAATAATGAAAAATCATGTTTTATATAAGAAACCCGATTTTTGTGGTAATCGTGAATTTAAAAAATAGAGTTACTTTGAGACTCCATGGGTGAAAGGACACTCATTGATGAAATAACACATACCTAAAATGGAAATCCTAGCTTGACTCGTTAAACTGAAACTTGAAGATAAATAACCCTAGTTCTTGCTTTAGAGAAGTTTGATCGCATTGTCTAATAATTCTAAGTGTTTGGTGTGATGGTAGAGGTTTTAGTCTAGGAATTAAAAGAATGCCAAAATACCAAAATATCCCTAAAAAACTATCGACAGGTCTTCACTATTTGATCTAGATTTTCAATTTCTAGGGTGTTACATATTTGGGCCTAAAATAATCAAACCTCAATATACTTCATACATAATGATTATTAAGAAAACTAAGTATGATACATTCAAGAATAAAAACGTAGATGCATACTCCTAAATTTTAAGGGATCATTTAACATATATATTTTATTGAGTTTCCAACATATTTTAGCTACTTAAATTTGTTTGTACATCACAAAAGTAATTTCAAAGTAAAATCTTGACTGATTTTGTTTATATCTCCACAATTAATACATTTTCCCTCTTTGTTGCCATGATTAAATTTTGAGAGAAAAATGAAAGTTTTATTTAATACAATTTACCACTTATGCTACTATGACTTTACAATTAACATACAAAGAATTAGAAAATTAATGTTATTTCCATTTTTCCCTTATAATTTATAGATTTTTAGATTCCTTCATTAATGATATATAAATATAGACATCTATATAATGTCTTTTTCATCTAAACATTGCTCATTCTTTTCCTTCTTTCCCCATAAATTCACTAAGTTTAGCTCTTCTAACTTGAATCGTACGATGAATAGAAATCCTTTTTGTTTGACAGTTGAACATCAAAAGAACCTCCTGGAGAATGATGATCAAAATTTGTCAAAGGGCAAACTTTTCATTCTATGTGGAATTAGAAAAGTGTATCTTAATTACTATTTCACACAGGATGGTAATTGGAGGTTTTATGATCGAACATATTTTATCTATGAGAACACAAGAAGATTGTGTTTTGACATAGAAGAACATGAAACATGGTCCTCTAAGTTCAATCAAATGGTTGAATGCTTATATGTTCCTCTCATGTATCAACAAGAAATGGTTCAAGACATTAAAGATAAGGCTTTGTTGATTGTTCAAGAAAATGATACATCTAACAATATCTCAATCATCATTGACATAGCCCATCGTAGTCCTCAGACGATTGCAAATATTTATCAACATCATGATCACGAGGAAGCTAATGAGGATGAGATAGGGTTAATAGAAGAACAAGTCGCGATGGATTTGATGACCTTGGAAGAAACTCGTGTGTTTGCGCCTGTAATTCCAACATCAAAGTATGCTATTGAAGGGCTTGAGAAGGTGAAAGTAGAGACATTGAATGGTGACAAGGGTTTTGGTGAAACTTGTATGATATGTCTTGGCAAGTTGATTACAAAGGACTTTGTTGAACTAACTCGTATGCCTTGCAAGCATGTTTTTCATGGAGATTGCATTATTCAATGGCTTGAAAAAAATCATGTTTGTCCCTTATGTCGCTTTAGAATGCCAATTGATAAATAAAATTAAAGCGTCTTATAGTGGTAGGCCTTATAAAGCTCTCACTAAGCCTTGCTTCCCTCTCTCATTCACTTATTAAGTGAAAAATAGTCGTCAACATTCTATATGTGACTTGATCGAGTCTATGCCCCATGGAGGGCTTTGTTTTTTAAAATTATTGTTTGGTTGTTATATTTTGTTTGAAGAAGTTATTTATATGGTAAGGGTTAGATAGATCTTTACCATTTTATTCGATGTTCGAAAAGATATGGTAAGAGGGAAGACTTGTGGTCTTACCTCTTATATTTCCTATATTGAATAAGTAAGTTTGTTTTGAAATTAAATAATGTTCTTCTATTTTTTGATTTACTCTTTATAACTGTTGTTATTATAATTGTATCTAGTTATTATCTTCATTTTGTTTTGCATGTTTTTCTTAAATTTGTTAAGAAAAAAAGCAAAATTTTTAAAATTCTTTATATAGAGAGAAAACCAATTCATTCAAAAGGGTATTTTACAATTTAAAAAATGTTATGATCTATCATTTCTTAAGTCGTAATGACACCAGATCTAACTTGCTAGGCGAACCATTTCACATTTTAGTACATTTGTGTTGTCAATTTGTGAGTTTTACCGACTTGTCATGTAGAAAAGCATGTATCAAACAGAATTTTGAAGGTGGACATTGTAGCAAACTCTAAAGAAAGTGCCTATGCACTAAGATTTCAGTGTCAAAAGCAACATTAATAATGTTGATACATTAAATAAGTTTTGACACATTATTAATCCTTTTCGAGTCTTGTATCAACTTTATGCATGTGTCAATGAAAAATGATCTATTACGGTCTTTAATTTTATGAATAAACTCTATTATAGTTATTTGATCACTTTCTGTTCCATTTTTATTTTTTGAACAAACCAGGATATCTAGTTTTGAACGAAATAAAGAGTGAGCCAAGGCAGGAGCTAATCTTCAAACACAGACGTACATATATATAAAGTAGGTCAATATTAAACTTATTTTTTATGGTTTTCTATGTACTTCGTGTTTGACACTCAAATTAAGGTTAAATTCATATTTAATTTTTGCAAGAAGTTTCCTTTTGAAGGGTAAAATTCTCTCTTGCAAATATTACTCTACTCTGGGTGATGATAAACGAGGAACTAATATCACGAATTTTTGTGGCTGGATTTATATCAAATCTTATGGTTATGCAAAGATAAGGAAAATTAAATGAAAGATAAATAATTTATGTTTCATGAAAGCTATATGACTGAAATTGTGTCCATGGCTTGGCCCAACTTTAGACATTTTGACCAAATATTTTGCTACCCAATAGGAAAAACCACATCGAAAAATAAGTTGAAACCAACCTTTGATCACCTTTTCCCTTAAAGTTCAAGTTCTTGAAAAATCTTCAAATTTTGAAGTTCAAAACCAAGAATTTGATGTTTAAAACCATATATTACAGATGGGCAATGAAGATTTAGGGTCACAAATACATACTCAAATAGTTAATCTCAAAAAATCCTTTGGAATCACCTTTATCGAGCTCCCGAAGTTCAAAATGGTGAAATGGGGATGAGACCCTTACTTTTGGACACAATGAAACCATCAAAATATGGATCCGAGTTATCCGTGACCCGAAACTCATGAAAATTGTAATAAACTAATTTCCACCTAAAAATACCAAACTGCTCTCGAAAACTCTTAAAATTCAACTAAGACTTTACCTGGGCCTATACTCATTCCCCGAATCCAATGGAATATTTGAAATTCCAACCTGAACGCCCAAACTCCAAACATTGACCAAAGTTAACTCTTGACCTAATTTCAATTGACCTTCCAACTCAAGGGCTCAATTCGACAAGATCCTGACACTAAAAATGACAACACTCCTTATAAGTATGTAGAAAAACAGATACATAAACATACAAAAAAGAAACTGAAATAGTTCATGGTCCTACTTCTATATCATGGTTCTAACCATGGTAACTACCTCCTAAAATAACTGAAAAGTGAAATACAGAAAACTTATATAAAAATATTATAGTCCTAAAGCAACTAACTAAAATTCCTTGTTGCATTAGGAGCTGCAAATTCAAAATTGTGGCCTTAGGAACTTAAACTTGTTGACAAGAAGGGATTTCGTAAATATACCGGCTAGTTGATCTTTAGATTTGCAGTAAATAAGAATTACTTCTCTTTTTTCTGCAGGTTCCTCAAGAAAAAAATCTTGTCGTTGTAGTGTTAGTCTTTCCATAGGACACCGAATTATGCGAAATAGCTCTTGCAGTTTGATTATCAGCATGAATCTCAGTATTAACCTTTTGTTTCATATGTAAATTAGAAAATATTTTTGTCAGCCATAAGGTTTGATTTACTGCTCCCATAGCTACAATAAATTCAACCACTGTTGTGGATTGTTCCATAGTTTTCTGCTTGTGGGAACACCAAGAGGAAATCCTTGATTCTAGACTAAAGCAATATCCTGATGAAATTTCAAGTATCAATGGATCCAAGCCAATCATGTATGAGAATTCATACAACATTAAATTCTCACACTTGATGCATTTGACACCATATTCAACAGTACCCTTAATGTATCTTATAATTCTTATTCTGCTCGCAAATGTATTTCAGTAGCACAATGCATAAATCTAAGTAAAAGACTTACAACAAATAGAAATATCCGACCTTGCAACAATAAGATACATCAAACATCTAATCAAGCTTCAAAACTTTCCTTCATCAATTTTATTAGTTCCACCCTCTTTGCTTAACTTCTCCTTTGGATTCATTGGTGTTCTTGTCGCCTTGCAATTTTCCATATGGAGTTTCTTTAGTATCTCTCCAGCATCATTCTTTTGGTAGATACAAATGTCATCATAATCTTGCTTATTTTCACTCCCAGAAAGTATGACATCAGCCCCAGGTTTATCATCTCAAAGACTTGCATCATTTTCTTCTTCAATTCTTCAACCAGCAATACATTGTTTTCTGTCACCAAGAGATCGTCAATATAAAGGGAAAGAATAAGAACATCAGTTCCTTTACGCTTGACATGAAGTGCAACTTCAAATACACTTTGTTCAAACCCCAAACTAAACAAGTGATCATCAATCCTTCTATACCAAGCTTTTGGAACTCGTTTTGAGCCAGATATATCCTTTTTAAGCAGACGCAATTATATTTTTAATTTTTCTGGAATCTTATAAATAACTCATTTGACTATCTGAAATTTTACCTTATTGGTGAGTGTACGATTCCCCACCTTATATTCTCCTACCCCATTTTTTTAGAAAAAAGAAAAAAAGAAAAGAAAAGAAAGAAGAACATGTTAATTGAGTTTATGACCTACCAACAACATTGGTTCACATATTATTGACCCATTCTTACAATTTCACTCCCTATAAATTACCTTCATTTTGTTACTGGTTTATTTGTAACTCTAAATTACATTCTTCTTATTATTAGAAAAAGACATTTCCAATCTTTTTCACTCATTAAAAGAGACTATGGCTCGTTCCATTTGCTTCATGGCATTTCTGGTCTTGGCAATGATACTCTTTGTTTCCCATGGTTTGTCTTCATCATTTATTCCTC
>NC_028643.1:6301423-6304398 GCF_001406875.1 Solanum pennellii | reverse complement strand
CACTTCGTATCTTACCTAGATAAGTCTTAAGAATGACTCTAGTTAGGGAAGATGGTTGATTATATAGGCATGATCCAAACTTAGGTAGTCTTAAGGATTATTAAGTAATCTTTAAGATGTCAATCATGGACGTTATCTTCTGGATTTACTTAAGTAAGTCTTTTGATAACCTTTGGAAGGGAGAATGTCATATTATGTATGTTGTTATATTAAGTGAGAATGATTCTATCTTAGGTAGTCTATAGGATCTCTTTAGTGTGTGTGTAAGGGATTGTATGGGCGGTTGTTTCACAACTCACTCAAGTGAACCTTAGAATCACCTTTGGTAGGACGAACTCATGTTCATGTGGTTGGTGTATTAAAAGTGTGTATATCTCATTGTAGGTGGTCTTAAGGATTATTTAGGTGTGCCTAGAGAGGGTGTATGGGCGGTCTCTCTTTGTCTTACTTAAGTGAGTCTTAGGATAGCTTTTAGTGAGGGAATTTCATGCTAAGGTGTCTATGGTAAAGCTAAGAAACTTCACTGTATAGTAAACGAACTTCTGTAACAATGATATACTTCACTGTAAGATTTCCTAACAATGTGCTAAATTGATTATGTAATTTCTTATGTATTTCTAAGGTTTTAAATGTTATTCTTATGATTATATGATGATATTTAAATCAAAAGATGCATGTTTTCAATGAATGTCAATTTTCATAATTTTTATGCATTATGTCATACTTAGTACATGTGTTTGTACTAATTCCATGTTTTATCTATCTCTAAAGTGATTCATAGGTGAAGGTGCTTTTGGAGAGCTAATCTTGGATTAGAGGATCGTTCAAACAAGTTAAAGTATGCGCTCATTTGATTCGAGAGCATAGATGTCTTTATTTCCTTTATCGAAGTATAGTAATAGACTTAGTAGTACCTATTTCTATTGTGTATGGGGCCGTGTCCCAAAGTATTCTTGTTTCTAAGATTTGATGAAATGAGACTTAGTATTTGCTATGTTTTATATGAAAGATATTTTAAAGACTTATAGAATGTTTGTGAAAAGTTTTAATTCAGCACTACTTTTCATATGTTTATATGCGATGAACAATACGGAAGGGCTTGTACAAGACCTCCGAGAGGTCAAGTACGCCGGTCGACGACCTAGGGAATGACCTAACTTCTAGGGTATAGGTGCGGGTCATGACAACTAATTTTGATTTTTTGTGTTGTCTCTTTGCTGATAGTGAACCAATGAATTTTGATGAAGCTGTTACTGACAAAAAGGGAGACAAGACATGGAGGAGGAGATTTGGTCAATACAGAAGAACAACACTTGGGAGTTAACAACTCTTCCCAAGGACCATCGAGCAATTGGAGTCAAATGGGTATACAAGACGAAGAAAAATGCCCATGGAGAAGTAGAAAGATACAAGGCAAGACATGTGGATAAAGGCTACAAACAAAGGCATGGCATCGACTATGGGGAATTCAATGTGCCTGTTGCCCGCATGGAGACAATCCGTCTATTGATCTCTTTAGCGGCACAAATGAAGTGGAAAATCCATCAACTAGTTGTCAAATCGGCATTCCTGAATGGATATCTTGAAGAAGAAGTCTATGTTGAGCAACTATTAGGTTTTGTGGTTAAAAATCATGAAGATAAGGTATTGAGGTTGAAGAAATCCTTATATGGGTTGAACCAAGCTCCACGAGCTTGGAATAGTCGCATTGAAAAATACTTTTACGATATTGGGGTTTACTCGTTTTCTCCATGACTATGCTCTTTACATTAAAATTCATACTAATGGAGATATTCTACTTGATTGTCTTTATGTTGATGATCTCATTCTAACGGGTAATAACCCAGTTTTGTTTGAAGCTTTCAAGAAAACTATGTCCCTTGAGTTTGAGATGACGGACATAGGGTTCATGTCATATTACTGGGCTTAGAAGTGAAGCAAATGGAGGAAGGCCTCTTCATATCTCAAGAAAGCTATACAAAGGAGATTTTGAAGAAGTTCAACATGTGTTGATTGCAACCCTGTGAACACTCCAATGGAAAGTGAAACAAAATTGTCAAAGTTTGACAATGGAGAAAAAGTGGATTCCACTTTGTTCAAAAGTCTCGTTGGAAGTCTGAGGTACTTGACATGTAAGAGACCATATAATACTCTTTGCAGTTGGAGTAGTAAGTTGTTTCATGGAAGCTCCTACCTCCACTCACTTGAAGGTCGCTAAAAGAATTCTTCACTACCTAAAAGGTACAATCGACCTTGGGATATTTTATTCTTTTTCTGACAATTTTAATCTTGTCGGATATAGTGATAGTGATTATGCGGGAGATGTTGATGATAGAAAAAACACATCGGGTTTTATTTTTTCTTGGGTGATTGTGTTATTTCTTGGAATTCAAAGAAACAATCAATTGTTACTCTCTCGACTTGTGAAGCTGAATATGTGACAGCGACATCATGTACGTGTCATGCTATTTGGTTGAAAAGATTGTTGAAGGAACTCAATTTGCCACAAATTGAAGCCACATTGATTTGTGTTGATAACAAATCTGTGCAAGCACTAGCAAAGAATCTTGTGTATCATGATCGAAGCAAGCACATAAACACAAGGTATCACTATCCGACAATGCATTGCCAAAAAAGAGGTAGAGCTCAAGTATGTGAAATCTCATGATCAACTTGCGGATATAAAATTAAGGGAGAGATTTGTGGAAATAAAATCTTGGCAACAATTAATTTGGCAGTCATACTTGTTGAAATTACTATCCACAAATGTGAAAATTGGTAGCCACCAATGTGAAAGTTGGTAGCCACATTTGTGGAAGTAGGTAGTCAAAGTTTGGTAGAGTATGGCATCCAATAATTTTGTGGAAATTGGCTATCACATTTTGTCATTAATGATGTAATCAAGGGTTAAAAAAACTCTATATAAATATAAATAGAGCAGTAATTGAATACTTGAAGACACCAAAAATAGAGAA
>NC_028643.1:6272921-6293598 GCF_001406875.1 Solanum pennellii | reverse complement strand
GTCGAATTGGTTTATGTTTTTTAAATTTTAAATTAAAATATTTGTGTTGGGTTTTTAAATCTATAAACCAAATTAAATCAATAAATTCGGGTTTTTCAACTTTGAATTTTTTCAAATTTTTTGAGTTTTCGGATTTTTATGCTAAAGTATTCATAAAAACTAAAAATACAAAAATTTTATGAACATCAATTCATGTTTGACAAAAACATTAATAGTATAAATATTGTGTCATGAAATTATTAAATATCTGACAAAATATAATTTATCAAGTCTAACCAAGCAATAAATGGTTTGCAATGTGAAATATTAAGTCAATACAACTTAAACAAATATAACTGAAAATATAACATAAGTTTTAAATTTAGAACAACAAATTTAACATTATACTCTATTATCAAATTTAAACATAAACACATAAATATGATTTAAAAGAAAAGAAAAATGTTAGTGTACAATCTTATTTAATGATAAATTTTACTTTAATTTAAGTTATGTAAGGTGCATAATAATTGTGATTAACATTTATGTTTGCATAGTTATGTTGTAATTACTTTTATTCATGACCTTTTTTTTTTGTAATATTATAATATTTTATTGCATTAGGCATTTAAATGGTCTATCTTTCACGTTAACTTTATTCTTCTTTCAAAGTAAGTTGGGACAAACCAGTGATTTATATTTGAAGGGTTAATGATGATGTAATTATTCGAAAAATATATTTTTAAGGAGTTAGTTAATGTTCTCATATTTCAATGTAGACCTGAATAGAACACCTGTTAAAGGTCATTGGTTCTGTTTTAATTTTCAGTTTAAGAATTATTTTTGAGGATATCAATATCATAATTCAAGTTTTGATATATTGAAATAAATAATTAAATAATAGGTGTATTGTGTTATATAAAATTATTAGAGTTATGTTATTTTGAGAAATTAAGACTTAACTTTAAGATTGAAATTTAGAAAATATGAGAGTTGACACATTGATTTTGCTTCAAGATTAGGAACTTCATTATTCATTCGTAGTCTATAATTTTTGGGTCTATGCTAGACATAAAGTAATATGTGTGTGTGATTTATATCTGAATAGATTGAATTGATTTAGAAGTCCAACGAATGGGAAAACTCAAGTCACGGTGTGATTGTTCAATTATTTGAGACAAGTGAATTTCTAAACCCTTGTTAAGTATATATAGAATCATGTATTTTCTTGTGGTATGTGTTGGGGAGTAATGGACTTGGTGACGGGTTGACTTGTCCGTATTGAATACTTTTAATGATGAAAAAGGGATAATAAAATGCAATGTGACTAATTATTGGTGTCTGGTGTGTTTATAATGGTCTGAGTGACCCATTGTTGATGTTGTATCACGATTGTGTTATTGTGAATTATTATGAAAATTCATTATTTCTGTGAACATGTCATTTGCATTGGTTCTGAGACATGGTTGTGATAAATGTTATGTGAATTGAGGAAGAATAAAAAATTAAGAAGAATGTACCATTTCGAGGGACGTGTCGTGCGCCACACCAGATACTATTGTCGAGGGACGTGTCGCACACCACGACAGATACTATTATCGAGGGACATGTCGCAAGAGGCGGAGGATACTATTATTGAGGGACGTATTGCACGTCGTGACGGATTTTATTTTCGAGGATCGAGTCGCACGCCGTGATGTATATATACATGGACAGATATGTCCCCCGTGGGTCCTGACGGAGAGACAGCGGGTGTGGATCCTTAGGTCAGACTTACACCACTGTACTTGACATTGCATTTCATTGCATTGCACATCTTAATCATTGATGAACTTGATCTTGTGTGTTGCTGATCTTATGAATGTTTTTTGTGAACTTGTGATTGGTAAATATTGAGTTTGTTCTTGAGGATACGTAATTGTCAGAGTGTTGTTGTTGAACCGTGTGCTATAAAAATTTTGAATTGTTAGCTTAGACTAGTTTTATGCAGGTTGTAGTTGTAGAATTTTGGTTGGGGTGATAAGGATTACCAGTTTTCTATTCCATTAGCTTGTGTTTAGAAGTTTACTTGCTGAGTATTGTGTGATTTGGTACTCACGCCTTACTTCTACATTTTTTTGTTGGTACTAACCCGAATTTTTGTGAAACTCTCTATTCTCTTACTTTTTGAGGCTTTCTGTGAATATTTAATTATCTCAGCAGACCTTCTTACTCCTATTTATGATCTCTCTATTTTCTCTACTTTTCCAAGCATTTGACTTCTTTTTGTTTCCGTTTGTCCTCGTTTTTTCCTTGATATCTCACATATAAAAATCAACCAATTCAGATAAAAAAAAATAGACTTGAACAAGCATTGAGGATATGATTTGGTGACAGAAGCCTAAAATGAGTCCAAAATCTCTGAATCATCATTAAGCGGTCATTGCTGATGTTATATTCCCTTTATTCCTTTAAAATTCTTCATGAACACCATCGTTGCAGGAGCTTGGGCGTACTGTCCATTTCAAGTGATTCAAAGGTAAATTTTTTCCTTTTCACTTTCTAACTCTAATCCCAACTTCATTTTTGTGTTTCTTTTTTGTTTTAAACTTTATTTTCCCTTGATTTTGAATCCTCCATTTGTAATATTTGGACGAGAAAAGACATAAAGTCACCATTGATGTTATTTTGGATTTTTATAAAGACACTTCAACTTTGCGATTGTCCTATTACCCCACTAAACAATTTTGAACATAGGTTATTATATCAATCAACCCCAAATCTTAACAAGCAAGTGAGTTCACACCTCAATCATTACATAACACGTGTTAATCAAAATTATATTTTTTTTCATTTAAAATTTTTCCTTTTATCTTTTTCTTTCTTTCTTTATCTCTCTCTTACTTTTGAATTTTAATTTTGATATATCTTAAATTTTTCCACCTCCCACTTTCATTCCTTCATTTTCTTTTTTTTCTTCATTTCCCAATCCCCCATGTCAAATTCAAACTCACTTTCATTTTTTCTTTTCCTTTTTGTTTTTCTTCTCCGGTCAAATTCTTTATAAAATTCATACTATTATTCAGACTTTATTGAATTACTGATAACAAAATTAATTATTTTTTAGGAAAATTTAAAATTTGAAGGTATCATCAACTACTCATTTTCATATACAATCAAAATTAGAAATGATAATTTTATAAGAAACAATTAATTTCTCGAAAATTGAATGAACTTAATTGAAATCGAATAAAAAAACTATATCATACTTCCTATTCATCTTCAAATCTAATGAGTTTATCGAATTGTTCGAAATGTAAGAAAATATTTAGATAAAATTTTAAAACTAAAGAAAGTAAAACTAATAAAGAAAGTAAAACTAACGTAATAAAAAAAAGAAGGTGAAGTTGTTGTAAAAATGACATTGAAAGTAAGAAGTTTCAATGGATGGAGATGAAAATCAATTTTTGAAAAGAGAGAGAAAAATAAAAAGGAAAAAAAGTTAAAATAATAATAAAAAAAAAGTAAGAAAATATATTTTATAACTAAATACTTGTAAAAATAAAATTATATTAGTTATTTTAGGGTGCTCACTTTCTTTGAGAGAGTGCACACCACTCTCTTGTTAGATGGACGAAAAATGATGTAATTATATCTATTCAAAATTGTTTAGTGGGGTAATAGGACGATTGCAAAATTAAGGTGTCTTTTTAAAAATTCGGAATAACTTGTGACTTTATGTCTTTTCTCTATTTGGACCATTTGAGGTTTGAATTGGATTCCATACTCACCCAATTTGCGATCCTATTATCCTCTCTTAGGGGAACATAATGATATAGTTAGTTTTCCAATTCGATATTGTTGGACTCATGTTGAAATTTGACCCAAATTCTAGCTCGAATTTTATATTATTGATATATCATTAGTCCCATATTGATTTGTTTTTTTTTGTTCTTGATAGCATGACCACGTTCGAGGCCCAACAAAAAGGAGAAGCTCTAAAGTAGAGGTTCATGTAGGGTTTCGGCCTCGAGGTAGGTTATGGTTTAACTTTATTTAGAGTTGGCTTGGTTAGTACATGTTTATATTGAGTTGCTTCGATCATTAGGTAGTTTTTTTTGTTAGTTTTAAGATTGCATGATCTTTAGACTCTAAATGGAAATTTCCTATTTTCTTAGTTTAGGTTGATCCCTGATCTTGGTGTTGTTTAGTATCCTTATAGATGCTTCTAGGTTATATGAAGCTTACCTTGCTGAGCATGAGTATTTCTTTGTTCTGGAATGATTGCGTGCTTGTTGTTTTGTTTTCAAGCCTTTTAAGTTTTCTAATGTTATTTGTTGTTAGGCATGAAGCGTTCAATGTTAGTGCGCATATGCTCTGTTGGGTGTTACCTGAATGTTTGTTTGATGTGTTGATTTTCATTGGGGATTGGTGTTTTGATAGAAAATTGTGCATTTGGTACTCAAACTTGACTTGGTTATTCTTGAAAAACTTTGGGAATTCTATATTTTAGGAATGGAAGTGGTTTTTATTAAGTTTTCCACACATGTTGAGTTTCGATGAGGCGATCACTAGTTAAATCAAGGAGAGGAGTTATTTGAGAAAATGTAATATTTTTGGATTTTTTATGTCTTAAAGTGGAAAAAAACACTTGGTTTATGGGTTTGAATGCATATTGGGCTACTTTTACACTAATAAGTTTGAGGTATCCTTTCAGGCGGCCCGTCAACTGAGATTCGGGATAATATTCCATTATATTACACTTTTTGATGAGTCTAAGGTATCATTTCGCGTGACTCATGGATTCTTCTAAGCTGGTACTTTCCTGCATTCATCGCTTGCATCACATCATCCTATTTGTCTGACTCGTTGTGTGTATGTTGTGATTGTATCGCACTTTGGTGCTTCTAGCTAACTATATTGTGTTGTTGTTCCCTATTTTCTCGATAGTTGGTGGTTGTAACTTAGAACCTTTACTTTGTAATTATTTACTGTGTACTAATCCTAGTCCTATTAGGATTAGTACTCCTTAATCCTAGTCCTATTAGGATTAGTACTCCTTCCTATATCTCCTATATATATCTCCCATGTATTCCCTTAACACTTTAATACAATCAATATTCCTTCATGGTATCAAGAGCCAGAAAACCTAGATCTTCTTTTCTCTAGGTTTTTTATTTCTCTCTTTAGGGCACCGATCGTTCCCTCTCTTCTGTTGGGCGGCGGCAGCCATGACAACCGAGGTGGATCCTCTCGATTCACTTCCTTCTGGCGTTAAACTCCTTCTCAGGCATCTTCATGCCCTGATTCCCGAAAAATTATCAGACATAAATTACCCTACATGGAAAATCACCGTTCTTACAGCCCTTGAGGCCAATTACCTTCTCAAATACGTCGATGGAAGCACAGAACCGCCGCCGGCAGTCATCACCGCCACGGACAAATCAGAAAAAACCAATCCGGCCCATGCCGCCTGGAAAGCCGTGGATGGCCAGATCCGATCATGTTTGATTGCGGTCATCTCTCCCACGGTTCAGAAACACGTCCGATCCTACACAACTGCTTCAGCCCTGTGGACGGCCCTCGCAACACGCTATGCATCAATTTCCCACTCTCATATTTTTCAATTGCGTGATCGTCTCCACACAATTACCAAAGGCACGAAAACTATGGCGGAGTATTTAGACGAGGTCTCCACCATCATCACAGCCCTCGACACCGTGAACGAAATCATTCCCGAAAAAGATCTCGTCATGTGCGTCGTTCGGGGGCTCCCATCAGCTTACTCCTCCATTAAACAGGCGGTTCGCATCAGTCCAACGCCCGTTGACCTGGATACTCTCTCCTCGTGGCTAAAAAGTGAAGAAATCAACGTGGATCTGGAGAGCAAACTTCTTCTCCGAGAAGCCGCTGTTATGGAGCCGGCCACCGCCCTCACCGCAAGCCAGAACTATCGCGGGGGGCGTGGTGGCGGCCGGCAGGGGAGCCGCGGCGGCTACGGCAGAAACAGCGGAGGCCGCGGGCGCGGCGGTCGGCAGGGCAGTCGTCCGCCGTACGACGGTCAGCAGCACGGCAGCAACAACAGCCTGCACTCCTTCGGCAGCGGCGGGCAGTCATCTTCCAGCGGCGGGCAGGGCACTTACGAGCGGGATCGTCCAACTTGTCAAATCTGTCAGAAAACAGGACACACCGCTGTTCGTTGCTGGTTTCGGTATGAGGAGAGCCGAAATAGTGATAACCGTGCCAATTATGCATCTCAAGCCGGCCCTTCCTCTGAATGGCTGTTGGATACTGGGGCCAACATGCACGTTACTTCTGATCTATCCAAGCTTAACGCTCCAAATCCATATCATGGCTCCAATGGTATTACTGTTGGCAACGGTGAGTCCCTTAATATTTCTCACACTGGCACGGGTACCATTAAAACCCCCACCGCTATCTTTCACCTAGGTAACCTTACCCACGTCCCTTCTATTAAATCCAATCTCCTTTCAGTTCACCAATTCACAAAAGACAATAATTGCTCACTCTTGTTCACCTCTAATGATTTTCAGATCCTAGACAATACTACCAAGAGGGTGATTTTTCAGGGCCCCTGTGAGCATGGTCTGTACGTTCTTCCTGGCACAAGTTCGTCTGCCCACCCAGTTTCAGAAAGCGTTCCTGTGGCTCCGGTGGCTCTTTCGGCTGATGGCCACAGTCTGTTGTGGCACAGTCGTCTGGGTCACCCGTCTACTCAAATAATAAATTCTTTAATGTCTCAATTAGGTTTTTCTTCCATTCATGTAAACAATTGTGACTCCTGTTCAATTGCTAAATCTCATAAATTACCTTTTACTTTATCTGAGAAGCGTACAACTGCACCTTTTCAACTTATTCATTCTGACCTATGGGGTCCTACTGCTGTTCCTTCATTTGCTGGTTTTCGCTATTATATTTGTTTTGTGGATGATTTTACAAAATACACTTGGTTGTACCCACTAAAACACAAATCACAGGCATACACCACCTTTGTCACTTTTGAAAAAATGGTCAAAACACAATTCAATTCTCATGTTAAACTTTTTCGAAGTGACAATGGAAAGGAATATGTCAATAACATCTTTGGCCAGTTTCTGCAATCCCTGGGAATTATACATCAAACCTCCTGTCCATACACTCCCGAACAGAATGGGGTGGCTGAGCGTAAGCATCGCCATCTCATTGAAACGGTGGTTACTCTTCTACATCAATCTCATCTCCCTGTCTCCTTTTGGGTAGAAGCTCTAGCCACCGCAAACTACCTCATTAACAGAATGCCCAGTCACACTCTCTCCAACAAATCACCCTATCAACTCCTTTACCAAGAACTTCCCAATTATACCAACCTCCGCGTCTTTGGGTGTCTTGCCTACCCTTGGCTACGCCCTCATATTACTCACAAATTACAACCCCGATCCCGTCCTTGTATTTTTTTGGGCTATCATCCTACCTCCAAGGGTTATCGCTGTCTTGACCCACAAACTCATAAAGTCTACATATCTCGTCATGTCAAATTTGTCGAAAATGAGTTTCCCTACGAGTCTATTTCCTCCTCCACAAATACATCATTCATTGGCGTCCTTCCCCTTTTTCCAACATACTCACAGGGTCCCTCACCACCTTCCCCCACACCTCCACCCACTACCCAACCACCCCTCATCACCCCTTCGACCGTCACCCACAATACACCCGCAACCACCACCCACACTCACAACCAACCCGAACCACCCCATACCCACAACATCTCCAGCCCGATCCGTTTTGGGTCCTTCCCGGCCACCCCCGAATCACCACCGCCCGTGCCACCCCCCAATACTCATCCCATGTTAACCCGTGGCAAAGCCGGTATCTTTAAACCCAAAACCTTTCAGGCTACCATACTACCAAATACACCCCTTCCCGATAGTGAACCAACAACCTACTCTGTTGCCTCAAAAAATGCTTATTGGCGTCATGCTATGGATGACGAGTTTAAGGCTTTGACTGATCAGAAAACTTGGGTTCTTGTACCTAAGCCCCATGGGCGGCACCCAGTGGGCTGTAAATGGGTGTACAAAATTAAACACAATGCGGATGGCAGTATTTCCAGGTACAAGGCTCGTTTGGTTGCTAAAGGCTACAATCAGGAGTATGGGCTTGATTACTCCGAGACATTCAGTCCTGTTATTCGGCAGGAAACCATTCGCCTGGTACTGTCACTCGCCGTGCGCAACAATTGGCTCATCAATCAGTTGGATGTTTCCAATGCTTTTCTTCATGGCATGCTTGATGAAACTATCTACATGACGCAACCACCGGGCTATGTTGATCCCCGCTTCCCTCAACATGTTTGCAAACTCCAGAAGTCTCTGTATGGGCTCAAGCAAGCCCCCCGTGCTTGGTACACACGTCTGAAAACGTTCCTCCAGGGACTCGGCTTCACGTGTTGCGTACACGACACGAGTCTGTTTACTCGACATTCAGCACACGGTACAGTCATTCTTCTTGTCTATGTAGATGATATCATTATTACAGGCTCTACTGCAGCTCTCATTCAGGATGTCACTCGAGCTATGCATACTACCTTCAAAATGAAGGACCTTGGCCCGTTACATTATTTTCTGGGAATGGAGGTTTCTCGGACAGGCAGCGGCTTGTTTCTTCATCAGTCAAAATATGCTCGAGATCTGTTGCAGAAAGCTGGACTGGAAAAATGCACCAGTCAACCAACACCGATGGCAGTCTCTTCGTCTACGAATGGAGCCGACACCCCCTTTGCCGATATCACCCACTTCCGCAGCCTCATTGGGGCTCTACAGTATCTGGCCATTACCCGTCCTGACATCCAGTTTGCTGTCAACCGAGTTGCTCAGCGCATGCATCAACCAAGTGAACATGATTACCATTGTCTAAAACGCATTCTCAGGTACATTTTTGGCACTCTTGGTCGTGGTTTACTCATTCGACCCGGGGACTTGGAGCTTCGGGGTTTCTCAGATTCAGATTGGGCGAATGATAAAAATGACAGAAAATCTACATCGGGGTTTCTCGTTTTTTTGGGGCCGAACCTGATCTCCTGGTGTACAAAAAAACAACCCAAGGTCTCTCGGTCCTCGACTGAAGCTGAATACCGCGCCCTTGCTCTTCTTGCTGCTGAGACCATGTGGGTCACATATATTCTTCGCGAACTCCGCGCCACTCACACTGTTCCTGCTCTCTATTGTGACAACAAATCAACCATCTGTGTGGCCAAGAATTTCGTCCTACACACCAGAATGAAGCATGTTGATACCGATTGTCTCTTTGTTCGCGATGAAGTTCAGGCCGGCACCATGACTGTGCAGTATGTACCCACTGAAGAACAACCGGCTGATATTCTCACCAAGCCTCTCCCGAGCCGACAGCACGATTACCTCAGTTCCAAGCTTCCGTTCGCTTTCGCTCAGCTCAGCTTGAGGGGGGATAATAACAGATAGTATTAAATAAATAGTATAAAATAAAATTAGTATTTACTGTGTACTAATCCTAGTCCTATTAGGATTAGTACTCCTTAATCCTAGTCCTATTAGGATTAGTACTCCTTCCTATATCTCCTATATATATCTCCCATGTATTCCCTTAACACTTTAATACAATCAATATTCCTTCAGTAATGTTAGAATTATCGTGTTTCTCTTTACGTACTTAATCTTTCTAAGCCCGATTAACCTATGATGCCTACAGAGTCCCACGTGTTTTGGTATTCATACTATAATTTTGCATATTTTTTTTTGATGTTGCACCCAATAAGAGCCACCCTCAGTGAGCGTTGAATCTCTCGTTGCCATCACATATTCAGATTATGGTATGTTCTTGGTGTATAGAGGCTTGATGCTTTTCCTTCTTTTGTACCAATGTAAATTTGATTTTGGGTTAGATAGACTTTTATATATATCCTTTATGTACTTTAGATACTCATGTATCGGTAGCACCAGGTCCAGAGATTGCTTCTTGTGCTACTTTGTTGAAAAGGGTCACTTGTGATTTCGTTCGGTATATTTTGTATTGTATTTACATTTCTATACCATGATCCTATTCCATATTTTTATCCTTGTATTCACTTGTTTTTTATTATAGAATTTTTTATTGTCGTCACCCAAAGTACACCCTAGACATTGCATGGTGTATAGAACCCTGAGAGGTTCCACACAAGTCATTTGACATACATACGACATAATATAATTGCATATTGAAATATTTTGACATAAAAGCGAAAGTCTAATCATAGTCTTGACAAAATATTCTAATAAATCAAAAGAGGGATTAGGATGTAACCCATACACCACATACAACATGTGAAAACTAAAGATGTAAGAAAGCATATTAAAGGTGTCACGGTCCTCAAAACATGAGGACCTACCAAGTCTTCAACATCACTCAAACAACTAGCCATGAGCGGGAGGAAGAGAAGCGTCAGAACCTACAATTTGAAAGAATGTAGGCATAAATATGCATAGTACATTGATGTACTAAGTATGGGGAAATGCATAAGGAGAAACAAACATAAGCATATGAGAACGTTAGAACATGATCGCATGACCAAGCAAAATCATAGGAAAAACCTTTAAAAGAATCAAAAGTCGTAAGCATGGTCGATGCATCTTAAAACAAAATGAAAGCTTCATAAAATCTTTGAATAATGGTAGTTCATTTTTGGGATGTTCACTATTAATCGACATAGACCATGTGGGTTATAACGTGAAATTCGATGTCTTGCTCCCACACCGAGAAGAGATGTCCTTATTTTCCAAGGCAGGGATCATAAACTTCTAGCTTAGGTGGATCTTGTAGCTTTGTAACTTAAGACAATACCTACGAGGACAACATCGTTAGGGACAATGAGAACGCCACTAGAGACTCAACCTATACTAAGACAATACCTAAGAGGGAACATATACAATCGAATCTTCGCAAGATTTCTATTCACATACTAACTTGTTTTGACCACGACCTTTTGAAGATAGGAAGTCCACTAAATCAACATTATAATCACAATCCACTTTATTTAATCACACGATTCTTTTTTTTTTTTTTTGATAAATTCTTGAAGATCCTTAATTGCAAGACTAAGATTCTTCTCGGATCCAATAGAAGCTATTTTTTAGCTTTCCATAAAATGGAAGGGCTCGCATACCTTCCCATAGCTAATTAGAGGGTCTTCGGTAGAGATGGTAACAAGTATTGTTGATCATGACCAAAACCTTCCGTTAACACTATGTCAAAAGTGAACCTATGAAAAATATTGGGAAGGTCAAGCACAATAGTACTACTAGTAGTAGATGCATCCACAAAGATACTGAGAAGACGAGAAGAAATCTCTTTCATAGTGACATACTCGATTATATGATGGAACATATCCGCTTTGAACATAGGTCTTACGAGTTGTCGATGGGACTTACACTCTTTCCCATCGACAACAAAGAGTCCACGCCCCAAAAGATCGTGTAAGGAAGACCCTAGGGTGGTGGATTTTTTGTACACGTTGAATCGGGTTTTAAGGATGTGATTGACATTGGTAGGTTTGTTGTCAAGACAAATTTTTACCAAAGGGACTAGTAAGTGTGATGGTTAAAGAGGGTGAATTTTGTAGCAATTGTGCAGTCCATTGAACAAAACGTTTGTGGTTTTTAATCAATGAAAATGTGCAACCAATCAGTGGATAAGATTTTGGAAGCCTCAATTTTGAAAAAGACTCGTTTTCATAATATGTATAGAATAGAAAAAATATTATTGGAAGGAAGAATATGATCAAATCAAAAGGAAGATGAATGTCCATGATTATTGATTGTTATTCAAGTGAAAATAATATATTATAGCACTGTATATGATATACTAACAACAACAATATATCTGCTATAAATAATTAGGGGTGGAGGTAGTAGTCTGCTTCGAATTTGGTTGAATATAGTAAATTTTGCTCAAACCGTGTAATTTGTGTTAAAAATTCATTTAATACGTAAAAATATTAAATTTGGAATCCAATTATTTGCACTAGGTATAATCCAGAAGTAGGGTCCGAAAAGAGTGCACCTTATCTTTACTTTGTGAAGATAGAGAGTATAAGGAAGATGCTCAAATTTGTCATCGGAGTTTGAGAAACGACTCATTTATATCACCCGTAAAAAAATTGGCTTCTCTATGCTATTTTTGTTTAAGAAAAGACTCATAAATGTCATTACTTGTAAGCTAAAAATATTATTGGTTTAACAAACCATTTTTAGTCTCAGTTATGATTCGGTCACGCCATTAATTGAATTATTTTTTAAAATGAAAAAGGCTAAAATATGCCATCATACTTTGAGAAAAGGCTCATCTATACCATCCGTTAAAAATTTGACTTATTCATGTCATTTCAACTAATAAATAATGTCATGGATGTGTCTTTTATCAAACGAAAATGACATAAGTGAGCCTAACTTGTAATAAATGGCATAGATCAGCCTTTGCTTAAAGTTCGATAATATATTTGAGCATTTTTCCTTTTCAATAAAAATGGTCCGTTGTGGATTAGTAAGAATTCTGTTTTCATATTCTATGAAATTGTCCCTACAACTTGTTTGGTGATTGTTCCTCGTTGTATTGTATCAATCATACTGTTACTTTGAGTACAATTTTGTTTTTATTCAAGTTTTATTGTATCATATTATTAAATTTCTTGTTATGTAATGATGAAAGTGTCATTTATGGAACAATCGATTTACGATGATTATATCGTTATCTTATGTAATTATTACTTTAAAAAATGGTGAAACTAACCATCATAGTTGATCGATGTTGATCTTATTTTCTGAATACCTACAAAAAATCGATGGTCGATTTTGGTCTGGTCGGTATGGAAAATCGACCAACAGCGGTCTCTTTTTACTGGCCACATATCCTTAGTCAGTTTCTTACAAAAATCGATAAAATTTTTATTGTATAGTTATAAAATGCCATTCGGGATCGATCCTTGTCTGTAAGTATACCTTCGTATAATATGTTTTTACCACTAGACGATTAATGCTTGTGGGTTTAAGATTTCATTTTTGTTTTTATATTCTTCAAGCTTTATTTTTCGCTAAAATAACCGATCAAATTCGTTTGATTTCTCTAAAAATTGTGGCAGAATTTCCGCTAATAGTGTTTGAGGGT
Source organism: Solanum pennellii (assembly GCF_001406875.1). Classification (NCBI taxonomy): domain Eukaryota; kingdom Viridiplantae; phylum Streptophyta; class Magnoliopsida; order Solanales; family Solanaceae; genus Solanum; species Solanum pennellii. Next base: position 6,280,470 of record NC_028643.1, on the reverse strand, counting down.
GAGGTGTTATTACCTAATAAACATCTCAAAAATTAGTAGTAAAACTTGTCCCTTTTATCCTAGCACAAAGAGTGTCTGTTGACCTTATTCCTAGTTCATGGAGATAAAGAGATCTATTTCATGGAGATAGAGAGATTTGTTTTAAAAAGATTCTTGACTCAAGTAATTGTAAGATTAATTACTTTATAACATAATATCAGGATCTTGAACACGATAATCTTACATAGAGATCGTTAAGGGCACATACCTGGTGAGGGAGACATCATCACAGTTAAAAGCGGAAGGTTAGTTGTAAATTTGTTTTACCTCCTTTCCCTAACTTTATGTTAGCACAACCGTCAACGATGGAATTATCGTAGAGAATATGTGGTTAACCCTAATGGGTGGAGGGAGGACCAATTTATAGAGGTTATGACTTAATATGATACGTCCATCAAGTAATCAATGTACGGACGAGATCTATTCCTTATTAAATACCATTTATGGTATTACTTGGATTACAAGTAAACTGGGTCATATAAGTAAGAAATAATTAATAATAATTATTAATAATTCTTACATTCTCCCACTTGGCCCAATAACCATATATCATTAATGTTTAATAAACATTAGTTGCGCATACAATAGATCTCTTCTATAATGTTCATCATGCATACCACAATATAACAAACTACTAATGCCAGTTATGACGATTGTACATAAATTTTAAGCTACTTACTTCCTTCCGTATACTACTACATTAGCAACTTATCATACTAGATTCATAAGTTATAAAAACATATCATATTAAGGTCCACAATAATGTCTCGTAGACACTCATCTTGTAATTTCTCAAAATAATAATGTGTACACCATTATGATAAAGAAGATGTTCATTAATGTATATCAAGAACACATAATTTGAGCTCAGAGTGTAACACATCATAAATGTATCATTCATAAGTACAATCAAGACCATTCTTTGAACATATTCTTTATATGTCTTTGGTTGTAAACCTTTTGTTAATAGATCTATAATCATGAGATCAATTCTAATATTCTTAAGTAACACTCTTTGTTTCCGATTTCTTCCTTGACATTAAAGTACTTTAATTCCATATGTTTGGCCTATTTGGAGTACTTATCATTCTTAGAAAAGAATATTGCTGCAACATTATCACAATAAATTTTCAGCGGCTTGGTAATGGTGTCGACAACCCAAAGTCCTGAAATAAAGTTTCACAGTCATAATGTATGAATGTGGCTTCATAACATGCCATAAACTTTCTTGCAGGTTTTCAGTGATCAATTCCTGGTATACATTGATGTCTTCCTAGCATTTCTACCATAAAGCTAATATAAGGTCTTTACATCAAACTTCCAACAATAGAAGATTAAGGAATTGAGACCATTTCTTTTCGTTCTACATTATTAATTGGGCATAACATGAGATTAAGTTTGTCCATTTAAAAAAAAAATAGGAACTATTCTTGCTGAACAATTGTTCACGTTAAATCTCTCTAGAACTTTTTTGATATAGCCATTTTAAGACAGTCCCAATAATTCTTGTGATCAATCATGGAATATTTCTATCCATATCACATAACATGTCTCACCCATATCTTTCATTTCAAAGTTCATAGAGAGAAAATCATTTGTCTCACGCAATTATGCCTAAATCATTAGCAACAAGTAAAATGTCATTAACATACAGGACTACACAAGTAAATTTACTCCCACTGATCTTTTGGTATATACACGAATCAACGGCAATTTCCTTAAATCCAAAAGATGTTATGGTATCATTAAACTTTATATACCATTTTCGTGAGGCTTGTTTGAGTCCATATGTTAACTTCTTTAGTTTACACACAACTTTAATTTTGAAACTTTTTAGTTGATCCATATAAATATCCTCATTTGAGGTCTACATTAAGAAAAATAGTTTTCATATCCATTTGATGTAACTCTAAATCATAATGAGATATCAAAGTCAAAACAATTCTTAATGAGTCTTTTTTTGAGACCGGTGAAAAGATCTCTTTATAATCAATGTCTCCTTCTTTTTAATTAGTGTATCCATTGACAACAAGCCTGGTTTTATGTCGTTCAATATTACCATTTGAATTGTGTTTGATCTTGAAGAACCCATCTACACCCGGTTCCTTTAGAAATTTTTGGTAATTGAACAAGATCCCAGATTTTATTGTATTCCATGAATTTTAACTCTTCATTCATGGCATTAATCCACTTGTCAGACTCAGTGCTTTTTATGACTTGTGAAAACAAAATCGGATCTTTATTAATTCCAATGTCAAAATCTGAATTTTGCAAATAAATCACATAATCATCTGAATTAGACGATTTTCTTAATAGCTATTTATGGTTTATTTGCGTCAGATACTTGTGAGTTAGTTCTTTCTTGAAGTGTTTCACTCAAAATGTTGTTCAACATTGTTTAAGTGTTCTTCAATAAGAGGAACAACATTTGTGATTGGTGCGGAAGTAGGTACATTCATGGGCAATGAAATATTTACCCTTACCTCATTAGTTTTCCACACTTTTTCGTTCAACACTCCCACCAACTTCACCATTCTCAAGGAATTCTGCAAATGGACTTAGATATTGTTCTAATTCCTTACAATTTTCATAATATTCACCACCTCTATCTGAACTAACGGTTTTACTTTTTTATCTAATTGTCTTTCAATCTCTTTAACGTACACTTTAAGAGCGTCCGCTGCTTGAATTTTTTTCAATAAATAGATAAATCGATAACGTGAATAATCGATAAAGGTAATAAAATATTTTTCTCCACCAAAAGATGGAACATCAAAGGGTCCGCAAATATCAGTGTGTATAATTTCAATAAGTTGACTGTTCATTGTGGCACCTTTCTTTATATGCTTGGTTTGCCTTCCTTTAATGCAATCCAAATATATATCAAGATCAATAAAATTTAGATTCGGAAGAATCTCATTCTTTACTAACCTTTTTTTTACATGACCCAAACGTTTATGCCACAAATAAGCAGAACTTTCATTTAGTGAACTACACCTAATTATTATCGAGTTTCAATCTATATAAATCATCAATAAGAACACCAGAACCATAAAAACAGTATTCTTATATAAATTGAAACAACCATGTCCAAATTTTAAATTAAATCCAGAAACATCAAGTCTTGAAAGTGAAATCAAATTCCTAGAAATTGAAGGAACATAAAGAGTCTGTAATAGACCAAGGTGATGTTCAGTCTCCAAGATCAACGATAAGTTCCTATACCTTCAATTTTAGCCTTCATGCAATTTCCCATGAACATTTTTTTTAAAAAAAAAATTGGATTCATAGTTTGGATCGTAGTGAATCTCTGCTACATAGTGGATACATGAGTAGTTGCACCAAAATCAAGCCACCAAGTATTATTAGAAACTTCTACTAAATTTGATTCGAAACATACAAAGGCATTAAATGTACCTTTCTTTTCAAACCAAGCAGTGCGTTTCGGGCAATCTTTCTAATAGTGTCCTTTCTTTACAGAAACGGCACACATCAGCCTTGAGTTCCTTATAAGCATCCTGTTAAACTTTAGCAGGTGCTTTCTTTTTCTTAAACTTGTTGGCTTTCACTTTAAGTCCTTACCAACTCCTTGATTCATGAGGTTAACGGAATGACCTCTTTGTTTCTTAAGTCTTGACTCCTCTTGAGTAAACATATGGACAATTCACTAATATCTCACTTATCCTTAATAGTGTTATAGTTAATTTTGAATGGTCCATACTCAAGAGACAATGAGTTCAGAATAGACTGAACTAAGAAGGTGTCACCCACTTTCATCCACAATGTTCGAGGTCTGCTGCAATGTTAGTCATCTCGATGATATGATTTTTGTATAATACGCGACCCATCAAAGTTCATGGTCGTGAGTTCAACTATTAGTGTACCAGCGAAAGACTTATCATCAAAAGAAAGAAGACATTCTTCCACAAACTTAAGATATTTCCTGACACTTTCTATTCTTAATATTGTTAGCAACAATCTTTCGCATGAACATAAGGCTCAATCTGTTAAAGCATTTCCATGATTGATGAAAAAATTTCTCATCCTTACTGCTCTTACCAGTAATGGCAGTAGGTTTTTTATTCAGCAGAGCCAAGTCAAGATCCATCACACCTAAGTGAAACTTGACTTGTTCATGACATTCAGAGAAGTTCAATCCATTAAACACAGTAATAGATGAAGCATGCGAATAAAGAGGAATAACTGCAAAAAGATACATGTTCATATAAAAAATAATGTGAATTCCGTAAAACGATAACAATACATCATCTCTCCTTTGGGTAGATACTATGACACACTATCATAATTTAAATGCCATTTTTAAAAATCATTAATAGGCAATTAAATAATTTTAACCAAACATATATGACATCTTTGGATATATAATATATGTTTGATTGAAAATATTAATTTACCTCATAATTTTCACTATTTGTAGAATGATAGATTCACCTTTGGGTAAAACTTTTAAGTTCTAGCAATAATGAAAGTCAACTTATCTATTTACTTTTCACTATAGACATCTAATTAACTTTCATAGATAAATGACAATTTTATGAGTGCATATTTTTCTTAACCATACTAGTTTGACCACTTTGGTGACTAACACTCTATATGAATACAAATGCATACATAATCTCATAAAAATTTTGTGCATGTGAATAATTTTAAACATTTTAGTTTGGCCACTTTGGTGACGAACAAACTATAGAAACATAATACATGCATCAAGTGATAATAAACATGGTATGTGTAGACGTTAATTTTCTCTAGTTTTGCCACTTTGGTGACTAACAAAACTATATAAATACAAATTACACAAAACAACATAAAAAAAATTTCAAGTGAATAATTTCAAACATTTTAGTGTGGACACTTTGGTGACCACAAATTATAGAAATATAATACATGCATCAAGTGATCATAAACATGATATGTGTAGATGTTAGTTCTCTAATTTGTCAATTTGGTGACTAACAAACTATATAAATACAAAGCACACATAACATCATAAAATTTTGTGCATGTGCATGATTTTTTAAGCATTTTAGTTTGACCACTTTGGTGACTAACAAACTATAGAACCTAATACATGCACCAAGTGATCATAAATATTATGTGTAGACATTAATTTTCTAGTTTGGTCACTTTGGTAACTAACAAAGTATATTGTAGTAAGTAGACACATATTATTTATTATTTAATATAACGACCACTTTAATTTATTATACAATCTAATGTAAAACATAATTTACTTTATGAAAACTTAAATCATAAGAAACCAGGAAGAAGGCTCGACCACAAAATTAATGTCCACCAATACAAAACAATACTGTAATAAGACATGCATATTGAAGAGGATCATAAAATTTTTTTATTGTTATTATTTTTTAAAATTAACCTCAATATACACGTCTTTCAAAGAAGTGAGTTTTTTATGTATTGTTTTTATTTTGAATAAATTGATGGGACAATGCACAAGTACCCTCTACCTATGCCCAAAATCTCACAGACACACTTATACTATACTAAGGTCCTATTACTCCCCCTCCTCCAAACTTATTTTATTAATAATTTCCTACCCCTTTTCGGCCTATGTGGCACTATCTTGTGGGCCCAACGCTGGTTGATTTTTTTCAAGCTAGTGCCACGTAGACCGAAAAGGGGTAGAAAATTGCTTATAAAATAAGTTCAGGGGGTAATAGGACCTTAATATAGTATAAGCGTGTCTCTCGGATTTCAGACATAGGTTGAGGGGATACTTGTGCATTTTCCCTAAATTGATGTAATAACAAATTTCGTGCAAGTTTGCAGGTGAGATAGTGTTAATCTCTTACATCATCTGAGATAGATGTTATTGGAACATTGATAGTAAGTATTGAGTGGAGCATGCGATTAACAGTACATCATAAATATTAAATATTTCATATATGAAGATTATCGGTTCAAACAATCCAGGCTTTGATATAACATGTAATATTAAATACTTTATAACATAATATCAGGATCTTGAACACGATAATCTTACATAGAGATCGTTAAGGGGCACATACCTGATGAGGAAGACATCATCACAGTTAAAAGCGGAAGCGTTAGTTGTAAATTGGTTTCTACCTCCTTGCCCTAACTTTATGTTACCACAACCGTCAGCGATGGAATTATTGTAGAGATTATATGGTTAACGCTAATGGGTGAAGGGAGGACCAATTTATAAAGGTTATGACTTAATCTGGTACGTCCATCAAGTAACCAATGTACGGACAAGATCTATTCCTTAGTAAATATCATTTATGATATTGCTTGGATTACAAGTAAACTTGGATCATATACGTAAGAAATAATTAATAATAATTATTAATAATTCTTACAGTAATGCCTCAAAATAGTTTTTTTTTTTTAAAAATACATAAGTAAAGAAAACATAACAAATAATAAGTAAAGCATACATAACATTCAGAAGACACTATAATCTCTTATTTGGTTATCTTTGTAATTTGAAATTGTGTCATATTCTATCTAATCAGCTCTCCCCGACAGTTCTTTAGTCTACCTCCTCATTGGGGTTTTGTGCACCACTTCTCACATGTTTGAATTATCTCAATCTGACTTTTTCCATCTTTTCCACCAGAGAGGTCACTCCTTCCTTGGCTAAGGTAACTTCATTCTTAACGATCTTTTTCTCCTACTATTTTCTTATATATTCTCAGTTTCTTCACCCCCATTTTTTAAATATAAAAAATTCTTATCTGATCAACACTCTATTTCATACAACATAATCAATCTAACCTATATTACCATGTGAGTTGGCTAATTAGAACTTAATTACAACGTTCCTTGGCTAACTACAACTTAATTAGAACCTAATCAAGCTTAATTTGTCAAAATAAAATTGTATTATTAACTTGTATATATAGTAATTGTTGAACATCAACAAAATAATTTCATTACATCCATAGGAAATGGCTACGAATTATGCATCTAGTATAGCTAAAAATTATCAGTTAATGGTTATTGCTACTTAACAATAGCCAAAAAAAAGAGAGTAAAGTTCGTGGATATTCAAGCATCACATTTTAAGAGTTGATTTGACCATTTTTTAAATTAAAATTAGATTTGATTAATTTAATATTGTCACGACCCAAAACCGAGCCGCGACTGACACCCACACTTACCCTCCTATGTGAGCGAACCAACCAATCTAAACCTTAACGTTTCAATTTAATATCAACAGAAAGTAATGCGGAAGACTTAAACTCATTAATAAAAAGACAATTCAACATCTATTATTCCCCAAAATCTGGAAGTCATCACCACAAGAACATCTATGATCAAATTACTAAACTAAGAGTATTCTAAGAAGCTAAAATAAACAAAAGCTAATCCATGCCGGAACTTCAAGGCATCAAGACATGAGGAAGAAGATCCAGTCCAAGCTAGAAGCATTAGCTCACCCTGAAATCCGGTGTAATGAAGACTGGCTAGAGTTGCGGTTGAGTTGAAGACGACGGTA
>NC_028643.1:6257585-6260873 GCF_001406875.1 Solanum pennellii | reverse complement strand
GACTCACACAGTTTTTCCAGAAATAAAATCTGCTGCTCAAAACGACTAAACAGGTCGTTACAAATATTTTAAAATTGAAAGTTTGACTTTCAAAAACTTTTGATTTCTTTGATTGATCAAGAAAAAGCTTGCTCAGAACTTTCTTTGATTTCTTGAAATAATTATAATTAAATTTGATCAAAAGAGGAGAAGACAAACCGAAAATATCAAAGGGATACATACAAAGGCATGAAGCATAGGCGAATAAAAGCAATGTAAACAATGAAAAGTGTTAAGTCTAGACTAAAATCAGAGTTCCACTTGAAACAAAAAAAGACAAGAAATGATTAAATCGCCCATGCAAAGAAGCAGGAATGTTGACCATCAACACCTTGCTGGTAGAAATTTCTATATGGTAGTAATATTGGTGAGAGAAGGGGAGAAGAAACAAATCATTTTCAAATTCCAATTTTTCAATATTATAGTTTGACCCCTCTAACTTAATCAATGTTTAAATGATTGTTTTTCAAAAAAGAGAAATTAATTTGCCCCACTTGTCCCATTAGTGGTAAACATACTAATCTAATGACATACTCCCTCTGTCCCTATTTACTTGTCCATATTTCCTCTTTTAGTTGTCCCTATTTACTTGTCCATTTTGACAAATTAAAAAAGGATATTTTTTCCCTATTATACCCTCATTTAAACTTCTTGAAAATTTTGAAGTTTTAATTCATCATTTAAACTTCGTGCCCACGACGGTTCGTCCTGCAGGTCCGTCGCCAAGTTCAGAGAGTCGATTTCAGTACCCAAATTTCAGAAGTCTAAGTGTTCTGGAACGAGACCCCTGCGACGGTCCGTCGTGCCCACGACGGTCCGTCCTGCCATGTCGTCACGAAGTTCAGAGAGTCGATTTCAGTACCCAAATTTCAGAAGTCTAAGTGTTCTGGAACGAGACACCCTCGACGGCCCGTCGTGCCCATGACGGTCCGTCGTGGGTTCCGTTGACTCACACAGTTTTTCCAGAAATAAAATCTGCTGCTCAAAACGACTAAACAGGTCGTTACAAATATTTTAAAATTGAAAGTTTGACTTTCAAAAACTTTTGATTTCTTTGATTGATCAAGAAAAAGCTTGCTCAGAACTTTCTTTGATTTCTTGAAATAATTATAATTAAATTTGATCAAAAGAGGAGAAGACAAACCGAAAATATCAAAGGGATACATACAAAGGCATGAAGCATAGGCGAATAAAAGCAATGTAAACAATGAAAAGTGTTAAGTCTAGACTAAAATCAGAGTTCCACTTGAAACAAAAAAAGACAAGAAATGATTAAATCGCCCATGCAAAGAAGCAGGAATGTTGACCATCAACACCTTGCTGGTAGAAATTTCTATATGGTAGTAATATTGGTGAGAGAAGGGGAGAAGAAACAAATCATTTTCAAATTCCAATTTTTCAATATTATAGTTTGACCCCTCTAACTTAATCAATGTTTAAATGATTGTTTTTCAAAAAAGAGAAATTAATTTGCCCCACTTGTCCCATTAGTGGTAAACATACTAATCTAATGACATACTCCCTCTGTCCCTATTTACTTGTCCATATTTCCTCTTTTAGTTGTCCCTATTTACTTGTCCATTTTGACAAATTAAAAAAGGATATTTTTTCCCTATTATACCCTCATTTAAACTTCTTGAAAATTTTGAAGTTTTAATTCATCATTTTTGAAATCATAATTAATAAGGGTAAAATTATAAATTTACTATGCTAATTATTGTTCTCTTAATATGTGTGTCATTTCTAAAGTGGACAACTAAATAGGGACAGATAGAGTAATTAATAAGACTTTATTTGATTTATATGAATATGATGATGTATTGCTAAATTCGGGTAATCTTATACCTAACAAGATTTATAATATAATGTAACTATTACTTTGTCCCGAGATGGAGGTGTTATTTTTACATATGCACGTCTACAAAGGGTGAAAGAACAGGCAAGTATTGGAATGGCGGTTATGGGTAGTCGTGGTCATTTGCTTTATGCCTTTGGTATCCCTGTTCAATTTTTTTGGGAAGGTCATAACTGCTGAAGCACTAGAAATTCGGGAAGTTGTGGAAAAAGCACTATAAAAGGATTGGTCAAAGTTTCACATGTTGTAAGTTGCAAAGAATGTTATACAAATATTGCAAAAGAATTTGATGACATCTAGCGATTGATGAAGTATCTCGAAGAAATCAAGATTATATATATTCTTTGAAGATGGAATATGTTAGCTCATAATCTAGCTAAATTTCTATTTCATGTATAAATAGAATTTCTTGGGATTCTGCCTTCCAATGTTGTGTTGTAACTGATGCAATGATGTCTTATGCTCATCTTAAACATATTTTAAAGTAATGCAATAAAGTGTTTTCCTGAAGAAAAAAAAACCTAAATTCTCGATTTTAATCTTCAAATATAGAGTATCTCTGTATTGGAGAAAATCAACTCTATAATTTCTCACAACTTACATTTTTGCAAGCTTATAAAAACAGGAATATTCATATTAGACATTCATGATTCATATGCTTAGTCAAAACATAGCTTATAAAATTATAAGAATATTCATATTAGACATTCATGATTCAGATGCTTAGTAAAAGTGTATAAAATTAGAGTTCATAGATTCCTAACTTGTGTCACAGTATCAATGTTACACTCCTATAAGCTAATGTGGAATTTTAAGAAATCTACTACTTATATATGTTGCAATGTACTATAATTGACGTCAATTCATCTTTTTTAATGTTTCTAATTCAAAACTGAGCATGAATTTTTTATTTCATTCAGCTAATTGCATTCTGAAAAAGAACAAAGAGAATCATGGCCGAAAAAGTAGTAGATAAATAGTACATTTTCACCTCATTACTACTATATAGAAAAGTCTAGGAGTAGATACTTCTTGGTCGACAAGTCTGCTTTTAGCCAAGGTCATTTATGTAATTTTTTATTTTTTCGTTTTTAATTATCTTATTTTTTAAATTCTTTTTGGATATTTGTAAATTATATATAAAAAAAATCTACAAATCACCATAATTAACAATTCAAAATATTTAAATTTTAGAAGATATAAAAAATTTAGTTGATTCGCAAAATTCTATGGGTGACACATAAATTAAGACAAAAGAAGTAATAAAGATTATTTGAAAATGACGTAAAAAACCCCTATAAATCTCAATAATTTATAACAACTTTAAATATTTTAAAAACATATAAAAAAATTTTGGTTGATTCTTTAAATTCTATCTGTGCCACGTAAATTAA
>NC_028643.1:6247845-6257138 GCF_001406875.1 Solanum pennellii | reverse complement strand
ACATGTATTATTTTATAATTATGTAAAAGTACTATAAATCATAATAATTAACAAAATAAAATATTTAAAAGTCATAAGAAAATTTAGAAGATTCTCCAGATTCCAATTGTGTCTCTAAGTTGAGATTGAGAGAGTAACATATTGAGTCTGTACTGGCACGAGTTCACATATCTAGTATTTATTATAAATGTTGATGCACTTAAGTTTCTTGCAAGCTACCATATTTTCCACAAATACATGCAAAAGGGGAAGCACGGTGCACAAACCATCCCACATTAGCAAAGTTCGTGAAAGGGTTGCACCTTATAACGAACGTGATTTAGATAGCTTACCCTGGTTCAAGCAGTAGTGGTTTCTTCCATGTGTCCTATAGGTCACACAGAGACAACGTCACTATGCTCCAAGACTCACCTTTAACTAGTTTGAATCGGGACCGGACTTGGAAATTAAGACTTTGCTCCGACGGATCAAAATTCCTTTTTCCAGATAACGAAGGTTCGGTCTAGCTATGTGAAGGACACAATGACAGAATTATTGTGTAACACCCCGTATCTAGAACAGACCGAACATCAGCTTTTCAGAAATCTGCAAGTGCAATCGACGGTTACCATCGACGAACCGTAGCCTGAACCACGGCCTGTGCTACACATCTGTCAATTGAGTCTGAAACCCCCAAAAACTCAGCGCAGAAAAATTTGACCAAGTGTCGAACAATGGACGGACCTACGGTCCGTAGTTTGTGTCCGTCGATCAACACCGCGTTTACCCACTCTCTGACATGAACCATGATTGACAAGCACGAACCGTCATTCGACCGACGTTCCGTAGGTGGAAATTAGCAGACATTTAGGGGAGAAATGTAGTTGGGTCAACTTCAAATAATCATAACTCTTAGCACTAAATGAATTAGGTGTCCCATGACCTACCAAAAGAGATTTATACTTAATTAGTTTTCCATAGCCACCGACCTTGCTAAAATCATACATCCAAGTAAAAAGTTATGCCCATTTTAGTAAAAGCCTGTCGAACAGACCCAAACGACGGACCGTCGATTGAACGACGGCCCGTCAGTCCAGGTCGTCGTTTGGTCCAATACAATTAACTCAGGGGTCTTTTGATCTTTTTCAACTTTGTTTAAACCCTAAGAAACATCGTTTTGATCCTAAATCATCATATTTTAGTTAGTTTAAGCCTATAAACATAACTAAAACATACTTAAGTCAAATTATTAATCAAAACTTAGAAAATTAGAAACAAGAAAGGAGAAAAAGGTCAAGAAACCTAGTTCAAGAACGCAACAAGGTTCCAGCAGTCCCAGCCCCCAAAATCTAAATATTTCTCAGTGAATTTCATCACCAGGCATGTGAAATTTCACTAGTGGGTTCCTTTCACCCATTGGGTCCCTAGTTTTCAGTCAGATTCTTAATTCCATATCATGATTAAACCTAGGATTTCTAGAACATCAATAGAACTTCATGAATTAATTAGTTATATGTTCCAAATCAGATTTCCATGTTATTATTCAGTTTATCACATGGATTTCAGAACCCTAGCTATGTATTTCTTTAGGTCTTGAATTTGACATGCAAGGTCAGATATTTCAGTTACTTCAGATATACATGCCTCACTTATAAATGCATAATTACCAGATTAATTGTTGCATTCTCAGTTTGATGTTCAGTTTTGAGCTATCCAGTATTTACATAAATTCATATAAGTTAATTACATAATTCATTGGGAGTAGCATTAATACCGAGTTGAACTAGGGTTCAGCATACCCAATAGTCCCAAAACTACTAGCCAAGTAGGTTGTAAGTCCCCTCTGTGGGCATCAATTTAGTGATCACGTCAGCATGCCTTTATACCTCTGGCAGGGTATATTGGGTCCTCTTGATGGGACGTATACATCGGACTCCATATTTAGCTCATGTGATTTTATTATCGGTTATTAGTAGCTCCCATAGATCAGTTAGATTCCACTGTATTGACCATTTATCACTATATCCAGTATTCAGTTTCAGCATGTTATAAATTGGTCATTGCATTCAGTTATCTCAACATTCAAAATCTATATCATCTTTAGATTATATACTTGTTTTTGTGCTTGTTCAATTATGTATTATTTCAGCTTTATTCTATCCTACATGCTCAGTACCTTCAAGTACTGACGCATACGTGCGCTACATCTTCTCGTGATGTAGGTTCAGTTCTTAGCATCCAGATCACGCATAGATCGATTCCCGATCTCCGGTTCAGCAGATTCAGTGATGAGTCCTCATTCTCCGAGGACAATAGTCATGAGTTCATTTCAGTATTTTAGTCATTTAGTTTCAGTTTTTGCTCGATTTAGTTGGGGCTTGTCCCAGCATTTCTAGTCAGTTAGAGGCTTATTTCAGACATAGTTAGTTTCAACTTAGTGTTGAGTTAATAACTTCTTTGTATTAAACTCATTGTTTCAAATATCTCAGTTATAGTATATGGGTATTCCCCATCTTTTCAGTTTAAATTATGATTTAGCTTCCGCATTCAGTTTATTATCTTTAGTATGCTCATGATCATGCCATCAGGTCTAGCTTGGGATCACTTGTGGTCCTAGGTTCCGTGTCAGCGTCTCGAGAGTAGCTCAGGGCTTGACATATTGCATGCGAACTCAATTGTTATCTAGAAGGAATTCCCTTGGATTCAATAGCATGATCTTGGAATGCTCGGATGGGCTTATTTGACATTACTTAAGCCTCCCCTCCAAATGTTTGTGGCTCACCAGGTGGTTCTCCGATGACTTTGCCAAGGGTCCAACTCAGTGATGGGAGATATGTAGCCTACAAAGAGGGTGGCGTTGCCAAGGAGAAGGCAAAGCACAAGATAATTATTGTTCATGGCTTTGACAGTTCCAAAGACTTGATGTTGTCGATATCCCAAGTATGAAAACTTTTGAAACTCCATTCCTATTTTGATTTATTCGAGATGACTTTAATGTTGCTCGAGTACAAGCAAAAGTTTAAGTGTGGGGTGATGATGTGAGGCCATAAATACATAATTTTAATCATTATTTGCCTCACATTTATTATTTATATTTGTCATTTTTTATCAAGATTTTATGAATTGTGCTAAATAATGTATTTTATTTATAGGATTAAATTGGTGGAAAATTGAAAAAGTTTGGAGCTAAAACGAATTAAAAATGGAAGACTATAGAAGGAAATCAAGCAGGCAGCTTAATGTATTAAATTGAATGTTATATTAATATTTATATATATGGAAAAGATGGGCAAAATCCAAATTTTATTAAAATTCTCCTCCCACGTGGCAAATTTTGAAGGGAGCAAAGAGTTTGAGGTGGTGACCAACATACTGAATTCTTATTCCGCTTGGTTTTGGTTTCCAACTTGTTTGGGACTCAATTATTTTATTTAGGGTTTACTACATCTATAAATAGTCTATTCATATGATTATTGGAGGCATTGAATTAGAGGAGGAGGTATTTTGGAAGAGAAAGTCGTTAATACTTTTTAAGGTTCTTTTCTTCTTCTCATATTCTTAAAGATTAGTAGCTAAAGCCCTTGTTCTTGGACTGTAGCTATGGATTGAATGTTGATTATTAATGGCGTTTTGAATTAATTTTTTGTTGTCATTATAAGTTACTTTTATATTCTTGTTTTAGTAGTTCGTGCCTTATCATCATGAGATAAATCTATTGTCTAATATCAAAATTGAGAGAGGAGAGGTTAGATAGATCAGAGAATACAGAGTGCTTGATCGACTCATTTGATTGATGTGATTTGTGTTTAGGAGTGACGCCCGGACGAACAACTTGCTTGGTTATGAAATAGGATGAAATATAAATTTTCGCCAATTAGTTTACTTATCACCGCTCAACGATGTAGTTATATATCTAATTGGAGTAGGCGACGGGAGGTGTATAGCGCGACTCATACAATTAACCCTTGACAACTAAAATTAGTTCTAAGACAACAATATGATACATGAAATCCAATATATGTTGCAGCCTTGGGATTTTCCAACTATTGTAAGTACATTTATTATTTTATTCCTGCATTCTTTTCTTTTGCTACTCTTAAATAAATAATTAGACAAGTATAATTTTGTAAAAGTAGTTAATTGAGAAGTCCTTTAGGATCGATAATCTGATTCTTTTAAGAGACACTATATTGCTTGAGTGACCACGTACATTTGCGTGTGAATTTGGGGGCAACAAGTTTTTGGCGCCGCTGTCGAGGACTTCGAAATTAACTATTCTTCTAGGTTATGCTTTTTCTTTTTATTTATTTAAATTCTATTTTATTTTAGTTAGTTTTTTTAAAAAAATAATTAATTTTTTTCTTTTCCTTCTTTCTTTGAACAATTTGGTATTCTTATTGATATGGATGATTGGGATAAATCGTGGTTGGGTGATGAAAGTCCTTTATGTCATATATGTGGTCGTCAGTATATTAATTGGAATGGTTATCCTAAATCTGATTCCTTTCCCCCAAACCCCTATTATGATTCTTCTGTTATTTGTGATGTTGGTAGGGGCGAAGTGCAGAATGCGAAACAACTTTCACTTATGAAATGTACGGACATGTTGGATAAAGTTAATTAAAAAATCACTGGAGAAATAGTTGGATGCACAGAAGGGCACAAAGAAATCATAAAATTTATGTATGATCTTGACGCTATTCAATTAGAAATTACAGCCCTAGCTAAATTAGAAGAGATTACTGTCCAACAAAAAGAAAGCTATGAAGAAGCAGAGATAGTGAGTCAATCTTGGCTATAAGAACAAACTCAACTTCTAAAGTTTCAAGAGTCTATCTGTGATGGTCTGATATACATGACAACCCAACCAATTGAAGAAAGAATTGATCTCACACAAGAAATAGATCAATTTGGTTCAGATATTCATGATTTAGAGGCTCACTTGAACAAAAAGATTGAGGCGTCTGAAGCTCAATTATTAATTGTCTTGGATAATGACCAACTAGTGGAGCAAAAAGAGGAATTTCAACCATTCAACTATACTTTATTCCTTAATATCGATGTTGAGAAAGAGTAGAAAAGCGAGAATGTTGTAAATAATGATGCTTTAGAATTGAGGCAACTTGAATCTCATTCAAAGCACTTTTCTATAAAATCTAAACTAATGAATGAGTGTATCGATGAGGAACAAGGCCCCTACATTCTAAAGTTATGAGTGTATCGATGAGGAACAAGGCCCTACATTCTAAAGTTTTTTAGTTCATGTAGACAAAACAACATTCCTCACTTAAGGGCCAAGAAGTGTAAGATGCGACATTTATTACTTGGTTCCTTTATCTTTATACCACAACCCCTTGAGAGAAGTAGAAAAATAGATGCAAATTTAGGGGTAAAATTCATTAGTTTAAAGTGGAAAGAAAAGTGGTGAATTTACTTGTGTCGTGCCGCGACGTTAAATTAAGCGCTCATTGGGAGACAACACAATTTATAATGTAACTTCTTATTTTTACTACTAGTATTTTTTTGTTGTTGTTCTTACAGGGTTATGAGACGTCTGATTATCCAAATTAGAAGCTAAGGAGCACGTTGGAGTTTAAGTGTGGGGTGTGTATGACCCTTGATGAAAATAAAGAGAACTTGCTACTAGATAGGCCTAAAGGCCTCAGGAAGTTTTCCTAATCATTGTTTTAATTTTTTTTGAGGCTTTGGGACATAGCATTCTTTTAAGTGTGGGATGGAGGAATAAATTCCTAGTTTTTATTGTTTTATTGGGTCTTTTATTTTTTTTTAGGGTAGGTTCCTTGGCTTTTGTTTTTGGTTCTTTTCATGAGGATAGTCCTTTTGAACTGAGTGTCTTTTATTTTTTTAGGAATAAGTTTTTTTTTTTTAGTTTTTTTGGAAAATAAAAGGCACTTTTGAGTGGTGTGATACTTGCTATTTAGGTCTAAATTTAGTAGTACTATCTTGTGAATGCTTGATAAAGAAATGCAAACCTTTTGACACCTAAGCTCATGGTTGTTACTCTGTATAAAAGCTTATTTTATTTTGTAGTTTGTTATGATCCTGTTTCTCTTAGAAGTGGAATTGATCCATCTTGGTTGATACTTGGGCCATGTGTAGTGAGATTTTGTTTATTCCATGTTTTTAATCTTAATCTAGAACTTGTCCTGCATGTTACTCAAGCGAAATAAAAAGCGATGCTTTGGTTAGGAGATAATAATAGACTTTCTTTGATTTGTCTGGTAAATTTTAGCCTTTTCAGTTATTATATCACTAGTCAGTCTTTTTTTAGCCTATAGCCTTTTGTTGGTAGTCATACTTTGCCCTTTACTATTTGTTGAATCTCTAGTTTTTGCACCCTGCTTCCTTGAGCTTATAGCATAGACTTATTCTAATTATCAATGCTGAGAAAAAGGAATGAGGATGTGAGTGAAAAGGTAATCAATGATAGCTACAAAGTACTTAAAAATCCCTCTTTGAAAGAATGTGATGTGGAAAAAAAAACAAAAGAAGTTAATTTGATGATGGCCCTGGTCCTTCCAAGGACATCGTGCACCTTAACACATGTAAAATACGTAAGTTGGGAGTGGATATTATGAAGAAAACATTAAAAAGAATGGTTGAAACTTTTTTGAGATGATGAGAATTACTTGTGAAATAATTGTTGAAGAGAGGGCTGAAAATAAGAGAAGAAAAGAATGGGTGATAAAGTCTAAAATTGTGAAGTGCTTAAGGAAGTGTAAATCACTATTATAGAGTTTTCCTACCCGTACCCTAGCCTACATTACAACCGTTAAAGTCCTATTGATTTAATCAAGCATGCTTAATTAGTGGAGATTTACATAATGGGCAAGCTTATGATTCTTTGTGCATACATGTGAATTTTATTTGTGAGTGTGGGAGTTGTTCTTTGATGCTAAGTCCTTAATTAATATTCAATCTTTTGAATTAAGTGTGTGGATTATTTCTTTTTGTGAGGGTACTTGTTTCATGATGGATAAGTGATTTTATTAATTTTGTTTGATGAGAGTAGGTGAGCAAACTTAAATTTGATTAGTTCAAAGTCTTTCCTTGAGGTTATGAGGTTAGAGGTTTGTTGTTTATTTGGATGTCTTTCATAATGATTGAGAAGCCTACTTGATGTTTTGAAATTGATATATGACCTAATTGTTTGTATTAATTAAAATGATGACATTTCTATTTTGATTTATTTGAGATGACTTTAATCTTGCTCGAGGACGAGCAAGAGTTTAAGTGTAAGTTGATGATGTGAGGTCAAAAATACATATTTTTAATCATTATTTATTCTCACGTTTATTATTTATATTTGTCATTTTGAGCCAGAATTTATGAATTGTCCTAAATAGTGTATTTTATTTGTAGGATTAAATTTATGGAAAATTGAAGAAGTTTGGAGCTGAAACAAATTAAAGATTGGAAGATTATAGAAGGAAATCAAGCAGGCAGCTTAGTGGATTAAATTGAATATTATATTAATATTTATATATATGGAAAAGATGGCAAAATCAATTGAAATTCTCCTCCCACGTGGCAGATTTTGAAGGGAGCAAAGAGTTTGAGGCAGCGAACCAGCGTACGAAATTCTTATTTCGCTTGGTTTTGGTTTCCAACTTGTTTTGGACTCAATTATTTTATTTAGGGTTTACTATATCTATGAATAGTTCATACAAATAATTGTTGGAGGCATTGAATTAGAGTAGGAGGTACTTTTGGAAGAGAAAGTCGTCAATACTTTTTAGGGTTCTTTTCTTCTTCTCCTTTTCTTAAAGATTAGTAGCTAAAGCCCTTGTTCTGGGACTGTAGCTACGGATTGAATGTTGATTATTAATGGCATTTTAACTTAATTTTTGATTGTCATTATAAGTTACTTCGATATTCTTGTTTTAGTATTTCGTGCCTGATCACCATGAGATAAATCTATTGTCTAATCTTAAAATATAGGGAGGAGAGGTAAGATAGACCATAAAATATAGCGAGCTCGATCGACCCATTAGATTGAGGTGATTTGTGTTTAGGAGTGACGCCCGAACGAACAACTTTTTTGGTTACAAAATAGGATGAAATATAAATGCTCGCCAATTAGTTTACTTATCTCCGCTCAACGATGTAGTTATGTATCTAATTGGAGTAGGCGACGAAAGGTGTGTAGCGCGACTCATACAATTAACCCTTGCAACTAAAATTAGTTCTAAGCCAAAAGTATGATACATGAAATCCAATATATGTTGCAGCCCGGGGATTTTCCAACTATTGTAAGTACAATTATTATTTTATTTCTGCATTCTTTTCTTTTGACACTCTTAAATAAATAATTAGACCAGTATATTTAATAAATATAGTAAATTGACAAGTTCTTTGGGATCGATAATCTGGTTCTTTTAAGAGTCACTAATTACCTGCGAGACCCCGTACACTTGCGTGTGCAATTGGGAGCAACATACCTCACACTTAGATGACTCCTAATATTTTAAGAAATGCTATCAGAATTGCTACAATATGATGATAATCCTTGAAAAGATGGAATATGAAGTAAGAATTTTTGGAGATATTTTAAAACGGGCTTCTTACATAATTGTACAGGTGACAAAACAAATCAACAAAATAGCTACATTAATATGCGATGTATTGATATTGTATAAATAGTTATGTCATGTTTCAATAGTGTATAAATAATGTATAACAATGTATATACGATATAGGAAAAATGACCTAAAATATCTCTCAACTTTATGATTTAGAGCTAATGTACCCTCTATTTACAAAAGTGACTCACACATGCCCTTAAAGTTACAAAACAGGCTCATATATAGCCTACAGTTACAAACGTTGCTCCGAGATACCCTTTTTATCTTATGGAAATGAAACATTAATTATCAACATATTATTTGGATTTCTTTTTTTTTTAAATCAATATACGGTTGGTTATATATGATCCTTCTAACGAAGTTCAAGGTATATCTATTCTTTATCTCACATGATTTTTTGTTTTACTTCTTCGATTCAACGACTAATTTAAATTTTAAATATCTCTCTAATAAATCTATTTGTTTATCGTTATTTGAATTTATTATTATTATTTAATTTTTCTTTCACTTTTATGTAATAATATGGGAAATAAAAATAAAAAATGTGAATGGAAAAAGGAGATTTTTTTTTAAAAAAATCCAAAACTAATTTGTTTTTGCGGCTATATTGTAATTCTTTTTGTTATTTGTAAAAAAGAATAGGGCATGTGTGATAAATTTTATAAGAAAATTATATATATATATATATATATATATATATATATATAT
>NC_028643.1:6221906-6247646 GCF_001406875.1 Solanum pennellii | reverse complement strand
TATATATATATATATATATGAGAACCCTAGGCCCGCCTATGTGGCGCCACCACAAATAAGGATTCTCCTTTAAATTTATCTATTACCCAAACTAGCCTTCTCCATTCATGAAAAGTTGCGACTTTTATGAAAATTGTGACTTTATGAAAAGTTGAGACTTTTATAAAAAGTTGCGACCTTTAGGAAGAGTTATGACTTTTACGAAAAGTTGCTACTTTTATGAAAAGTTGTGACTTTTTTTTGTAAGGTTGTCACCTTTCCGAAGGGATGTGACTTTTCCAAAGAGTTGTGACCTACAGTTTGTTTTGTACAAATAGAGGGATTTTCTGCCACTATTATTTGTATTTTTTTTCGTTATAGGGTTGTCAAATTCAAATACATTAAATATTTTTCTTATGAAGTTTGTTTCATTCCTTACAGTTTTCTTCCTCCTACTTAATGGAGATTAATCTTTACTTTAAGTCATAGTTATTCATGTAACTGTGGCAATTTCTTTTTACTATTTTGGTGACCATTTTTAAACTCTGAAAAATTTCAGCAAGGATGATTAAAAATTGATCTTCTCTTTCTTCCCTTCCTACAGGGTTCTTCCTTTTAACAAAGAAAATGATTTTAATCACAGTGTGACATTAATACTCTTGCACCTCTCAGTCCACAACTCACAAAACTGCTGAAATTGTTCAATTCATTATATTTGGTTCTTTATTAACAAAATATTTATTTTTGTCATTATTATTTGTAGATTTTTTTCACTATAGGGGAGTTGAATTTAAATACATTAATTAAGTTGCTTATGAAGTGTGTTTCATTTCTCAAAGTTTTATTCCTCCTATCTAATGAAGCTTAATCTTTAACTGTAAGTCATAGTAATTCATGTATCGATTGCAATTTCTTTTTTCTATTTTGGTGTCATTTTTTTTAACTTAGTTAAAAATTCCAGTAAGGATGATTGAAAATTTATCTTTCTTTTTGTCTCTTTCTATGGTTTTTTCCGTATACTTTTTGGAAAAATTTCTTGTGGTTTGTGCTATATTTGATAGCACAGAACAATAAATATGTGATAACTAATACGCAACCAATGCTGAAGTTTGTTAAAAGAACCAAACAGATTGATCTCTTCTTTTCCACAATTAATATTGATTGCTCATTCTTAGGTACAAACATTTTATATGGCATTGCACCGTTCCTAGAAAATTAGTAAAGAGACAATTAGTTCACTTCTTTTATTGCAAGTTAACAATTTTTTCATATTTCTTTGTCTCTTCTGTATAGGCATAATAAGAGATCAAGTTTTCTTGAAACAAATAAATGTCATCGGCAATGAATATGCACAGTAATGAAGAGTTCTAGAGTATTTACCTACATTAATTAATTGTCATTACATTCAATATTGCTATGGACTTTTTCGAGGGACATTTATAATTGTCTCTAAAGAACATTTTTTCCGCAATGATAGCTCTTTCTTTTGATCAAGTTTTGTTTTATGCTTTTTAATAAAGAAGTAACAACTCTTTATTTTGACTTCTTTCAATTAAATTTGTGAACTATAAACTTGGATAAAGTCCGATAAACTATCTTTTTGAAAAATATGTTAAGCAATATGCATTTTTCTTTTTGAATATTAGAAAAATAAGTTTGTTAGGAAAGTAAGGTTGTATTTATTATTATTCGTGGAAATTTATGAGTTCAAGCACTTAGGAAATTATGATTTGAGATTTTAATATGTATGTGTAAAAATTTGATCTAGAATATCCAATTATGAATGATATCACCTACTGCTTGATTGATAATTATATTATAACCATAACAATAACTATGGTTCAATTCCAAATAAGTTGGACTGGTGATATGAAACCTAAGCAATAGTAATGACTATTCTGAGACAATGAGGAAAAAAATTTACGATACTAACAATTTTAGGGTCATAAGAAAGGAGCCGAAGGTCCTCCATTTGAATTAGTGAAATATGTTCTTGTATGGACGTGATGTTCCAATTTATTTGGGAGTGTTATTGTTTGAGGCTTTTTGGTCTCTACTTTAATGTCTGATGTTGTTCAATTTAAGTTCTTCGAATTAGAAAGTTCCATTACTTCTGACCAACTATTTCCATGGATATTTCTTATACTTTTTTTATACTTAAAGTAACTCTATCACTCCTAATTTTTGTATAAAAAAATCAAACATAAAAAAAAACACAGCACTTTTAAGATTTTGAATTCCCTTAAGATAAAATGATCTCGACATTGTAGTGTATATATCGAAAATCTAAATATTACCGAATGATCAATGTAAGCTTAATAACATAGTTCAATCACGTGCGAAGCACGTGTAATTTATCTAGTATATATATAAAGCAGGATCTTTGTCCCGCTGCTATGACATGCCTCAATGTTGAGAAAATATCTTTATCTATTTTCTTAGAATTTAGGCTTTTATCTATTTTTAACACAATTATATTATTAATTACTAAGCAGTCCTATGTGGCACCTCTCTATGACCAGTATTTCTATTTATTCTTTTTCTCACTTTTTGAATTTTTCTTCATATCTCTTCTAATAATTGAATAAGAAAAAGAAACAGACATGTTAAATTTATTAGTGGCAGTTCACTTTTAATACCCATTAATATAGTACATGAATCTTAGAAATAAAAAGGGAAATAAATAGTTGTCAATAATCTATATGAGAGAATGTCAACAATTTTGCTCTAATATTTAAAATATGATAGATAATCACAATAATTTAAAAATATACGGTAAAAGTTATTCATCAATTGATATTAATGTGTTAATTACGGAGTAGTAGAAAATTCATGGTTTGATTTTCTCCTTTCTCGATATTTCATTTTTTTTATGATTGTCTTTCAAGCATCTTCTTTGTTTTAATTGTTTTTCTTTCTTCCTTTACGTTTTAACTTTACAGGAACATCAAACAAGTTTCTTTAAACATGCACGTATTGGAGAGAGAAAAATACAACAACATACCAAATAAATGAAAGAAAAATCATGAAGGGAAGAAGGATAACAAGCACCAGAAAAGGAAAAAAGAAACAACAAAGCTCCTTGAAAGCAAATTATAGATGAAAAGAGAATATCTCAGAATGGATAAAATTTTATCAACTTTAGTGTAAATAATAGTCGGATCATTGACAGTAAACATTAGATATCTGAAAATTGAAATTAAGTTTATGCAAGAATTAATCTAATACCCTATTTAATATGATATTCTATATGATCGACTAACTACAAATTGCACCATATTCCTTTTTTTTTAAAAAAAAAATCAAATATATTATCAATAACTGAGCATATAATTATTTGTTTAAAATTGAAGGATAAAAGAAATAAAACATTAATAATCAAGATCAAACACAAAAGTAAAATTATTTGAAATCTAAAATATGTTAAGAATCTTATATTTCAAAATCACTGTACAATTACAAATATATATACATATAAAAATAATTCTCAAAATTATTTATATTTAGCCTACAAAATAAAAAACTTTAAGTACTAAAATAAACAAAAATGGACACCTTAATTTTGTTAGTTCTTCTTCTGATTATAGAATATGATTTTTTTATGAAAAGAGAAAGAGAGTATCTCATGAATCTTCAAGATATTGATATAAGAAGAAAAGTCATGTGACAAGTGTTTGTGTTCAAAAGAATTTTGAGAAAAATATTAACCCCCCCCCCCCTTCCACTCTAACTTGGTTGGAAAACTTACTTTAACACTTAAACTACACGGACATTTAAATACCCCTCTTAACATCTTTGAAGTGAAATTTTACATAAATTCAAATACAAATATTGTTGTTTGCTTGCTATTTTTCTTTCTTGTTTGCTGTATTTCAGGATTGAAACTTTAGACGCATACAGGGACATCATATCACCTTGTCTATGGTGAGAAATAGAATAATGACAAATTATTAATAATAGTGATAATTGAGGAACTAATTCTTATATTTTCTTAATTAACTATAACAAGCATTAGTTACATAGAAATAGGGAGAATTAATGTCGAATTAAGAAATGCACTTCAGCATATAAATAATTAAACGACTTCAAGTATATAATGTTCTTTTTAGTTTTCTACAAACAGTTAACATAATAAATCCACAAGAACATCATAATTTTGCCTAATGAATTCTGTATGTACAACTATAGTCATATAAAAAAAAATTTCTTCATCAAATTCTCTTTCTCCGTCATCTTCTTTTGAAATTCACAATTTTCTCTACTTATGGTATCTTCTTCAACTTTAGCACAAATTAGTAATATACTTATACGAAATTGTTAGTTATTCCATCAATTTATTTAATTTAGTTTCAAAGGTTAGTGAAATTGACTCAAAATCAATAAATAAATAATATAAAGTAAAAAACATATAATCTAAAAACATAATAGAAACATTCTTAGTCATAAATTCTTTATGATTTTGTTGAAAGCAACCATATGATGTGATGATTAACATTTTCTTCCTCATCCTAATGTATAATATGGTGATGGAGAAATGAAAGAATAACTCTGAATGACAATTTTCTTGATACAAAATATGAATTTATATAGACAAAGAGAAGGAATACCTTAAGACATAAACTTACAAATTAAATTTTGGAGGTTATAACGATTAAAAATACGAGTTATGAATATTATTAAGTTGAAGATGTGTGAGTTATTAGTAATTATTTCTTATTTGATTAAAGATCTTAACTATATATTATATTGGTATTGATAGGTGAAAAGTTTAGTAATTGAATATAAAGACTATTTAAGATATTAAAAATAAAATAAATAAATAAATAAATAATAAAGGGAAAATGTCTTAAAAAAATAAAATAAAAAAATACAAAAGGAACCACATCACCTTCTCCATATAGGCTCCTCTCCGTTACTTATTCTCCCTGTTTCCCAAAGTACCCATTTGTATAGAAGTCATGTATCATAAATAAAAATTAAAGATGGATATTTATTTATTATTTTAAATCTCCATCTTATGACACATGACTTTCGTCTAAGTGGGTACTTGCGAAAATGGAGAGAATAAGTGCCCACTTGTATGGAAATAAAATAAAAAAAATATAATCTCCTTCTCAGAATGTTCCAAATCAATCACAGTGGAAAAGTCTTTATTATTTTACTTGACAAATTGGGGTTAACAAATTCCACAACACGGCTGGAAAAAGAAGTACAAATAATAATATTCAACTTGTTAATTTAATTCTAGTTTATTCAAACATTCAAAGCAAGTGAAAACACTACAGGTAGTACAAGCGACTAAAGAAACATGTTAACTTGTAGCTCAGAAAAGAACATCACCGCAAGAGGATGCTAACTTCTATGCTAAACGCTCGTGGCCCATGTGTTCTTGATTTTGTTAAGCCTCTTGACTACATCTTTCATGGTTATTCTTGATTCTGGCTTTTCCGTTGTGCAGTCTAAAGCCAATTCTATCATGGAGGCTATGCACATTTCACTTTTACAAGTGATTTGTTCTTCCTCAGAGAAAATATTGGCATCCACAACGTCCATCATACTCCCTAAAAATGATTGTGTGATCCATTTCCTCATATCAAGATTTTCATTGCATATCTCTTCATCCGTTGGCCTTCTTTTCGTCAAAACCTCCATCAACATGATGCCGTAACTGTAAACATCACCACTAGCAGACACTATTCCTTCTAAGCCATATTCTTAAAAGAATAAAAATGAAAAAGAATTACTCATTTGAATATAAACAATAACTATGTATTAACAAGACATGACTTGCTTTATTTTGTTCTAGAATTCGGAAGGGCTAAACTGTGATTTCTGAAAATAGAAAGACACTCGTTTACCTGGTGCAATATACCCAAGAGTGCCCAATGACTCTGTATGTGCCATGGACTTGCTTACGACTAAAATCTTAGAGATTCCAAAATCACCTACATGAGCGACCATATCTTCATCCAAAAGAACATTGGCAGGCTTTAGGTCGCAATGAACTATCGAAGTGTTATGACCATGGTGTAGATATTCGACTGCCACAGCCACATCAAGCATTATAGTGACTCTTTGGAGTAGGTTCAAGTGGGACTCTTCTCTGTACAACCAATTCTCAAGGCTCCCGTTGGACATATATTTCAGAACGAAGGCTCTTATATAGTCACTAGAACAAGTAGTAATCACAGGAACAAGATTTCTGTGTCTAACATTTCTCATCACTTCACATTCGGTATCAAACCTCTTGCATACTTGCTCATTTTCCAAATCCAGAACCTTTATTGCCACCACAGATCCACTAGATAATGTGCCTTTGTACACAGAGCCAGAGCTGCCTTCACCAATTAAATTTGACCTATCAAATTTATTTGTTGCTCGTTGAATCTCGTGATAAGAAACTAATTGATGAGCCTTGATCTCTGGTACATTTTCGACATCCTTCGACTTTCCTTTCTTCTTTCGTTTCATTATCCAAATTGAAACCAACAAGAATATTAGAAAGGATGAAATAATCACCGGAGTAACAATTTTTAGCACAACCTCCTTAAGCTTTGATTGTTTTCCCGGATTAGTGATAGCGCAAGCAGGAATCTCCAATATGTGCATTCCACATAGACCTTTGTTCCCGAGAAATGATTGTAGAGTGGAATTTGAAAACACACCACCACTAGGTATTACACCTTCTAAACCATTAAATGAAACATTAATGCTTTTAAGGGATGAAAGTTTTTCCAAAGACATAGGAATAATACCTGACAATGCATTTAAAGACAAATTCAAGAATTCCAAGCTTATCAAGTTGGCAAAGGATAATGGAATTGAGCCTGAAAACGAATTGTTCGACAAGTCAAGAGACTTCAAGTTTTGGAGATCCCCTAATTGGCTTGGTATCATGCCTGAAAATTGGTTACTGGAAAGATGTAGTTCTACAATGGCTTTCAGTCCTCCAATATCTGATGGAACTTGTCCCTCGATTGAATTCTCTGACACGTCTAGATAGAGAAGACCACTCATATTCCAAAGTCTCAACGGAAATGTTGATGATAATTTATTAGAACCTAAATAAAAATGTTGTAGCATGCTAAGATTTCCTAAGTATTCTGGAATTAATCCAGAGAGCTCATTACCATCCAGAAATAATTGAACCAACTTAGATAAATGGCATACCGCCTCTGGAATATGTCCCTCCAATTTATTATTAAATAGAGACAGCCCTTGGAGTTGTTTAATTGAACCAATCTCAGAAGGAATACTCCCACTGAAGCTGTTTTCTTCAAAGGATAGGGTTGTAAGTCCACTCATGTTGCCTATACTTGTCGGGATGAGACCATTGATGTGTGAATCTCCTATTTCAAAGTTTTCAATAGTAGATGACAGATTCCCAATTGAATTGGGAAGAACGCCATTCAATGGATTGAAACCCACTTGTAAATATTTCAACATTCTACAGTCCGCCAAAGAATTGAAGAATCGCAACTCATGTTCTCTTGGTTCATTGGTAAGTTGATTAGAATGTAGGAACAATGATAGCAACTTACGAAGATTTCCCAAATTAGTAGGAATAGTTCCTGTGAGAAAGTTTTCTACTAGTGACAATATCTCAAGCTTTGAAGCATTTGTTATGAACAATGGAATTTCCCCTTCTAGCTGATTGACTCCCAAGTCAAGTCCTTTAAGGTTTGGAAGATGAAGACCTGTAGTGGTTGGAATTCTACCAGAGAGATTATTGAAACTGAAATCAATGATTTCCAAAGAAGATATGTTGAAAATAGCCTCTGGAATTCGACCAATAAGATTATCATTAGAGTCGAAGCTCAATTCCCTCAAATTTGATAGCTTCCCTAATTCCGGAGGAATTTGTCCCACTATGCGATTGTTTCCACAATAAAGATATTGGAGAGTGGAAATATTGCCCAATGAAGTGGGAATAGTCCCTTCTATTGGATTATCTCCAATATAAAACCCCTCGAGCTTGGATAAACAATCAATATTTCTTGGTATGTTTCCTGTCATGTTGTTGAAAGATATGGACAAAACTTTGAGCTCTGTGAGTTGGCATATGTTTGAAGAAATGCAACCAGAAATTTGGTTGTTAGATATGCTTAAAAACTTCAGATTTGAGACAGTAATTCCTTCATCCAGCAAGAGAGGACCAAAAAGGCTATTGATTCCAAGCGCTACCTTAAGTAGCGATGAGATATTAAACAGTGTTGCAGGAATGAGACCTGTTAATTCATTGTCGTCCAAGAACAACTCTGTAAGTTGGGTAATATTACCAATCTCCATTGGAATGCTACCATTGATTCTATTCCCAGACAAATCTAAGTTCATCAATTTTGTGGCATTTGCAACATAAGGAGGGATTATACCCGTGAGACTATTATTCCGTAGATTTAAGTCTCTAAGTTTGGGTACATACCATGGACCTTTCCACATTTCACCGTTGAGTTTATTGAAAGCCAATGAAATCTTTCGAACTGTCCGGTGCTGAAATAGGCTTGTTGGAATACTTCCTTGGAGCTGATTATTTTGAATATCAACGACTCTCAAGCGAGGCAAGTGGCCAATTCCATAAGGAATTTCACCGCGGAAGAAGTTGTTCCCAAGATTTAGCTCTCTGAGAAAGGTCAAATTGACCAAAGACGGGGAAATTGTGCCTTGAAGTTGCAAATTAGGAAGAGCCAAGGCCACAACCCTTTGCCTTTTTGAATTGCAAGTGACACCAAACCAAGAGCAAAAACAAGTATTTATGGTCCAATTATTGACCAATAAATGACTGGGACTTGTAACAAGATTTTCAAAAGATAATAGAGCTTGTTGGTCTGTCTTATATGAGGAAGCAAGTGATATATAAAATTTAATTATAAAGAGAAAAAAGAATAAGAAAATGTTCTTCTTCATGCTAGCTGTTAATTACTTGGAAACCTTTGATTGTGTTTTTCAAATGTATTATTATTCACTTATATAGTTGGTATTTGCCCAAATGTTCACGGCATCAA
This sequence comes from Solanum pennellii, assembly GCF_001406875.1. Lineage (NCBI taxonomy): Eukaryota > Viridiplantae > Streptophyta > Magnoliopsida > Solanales > Solanaceae > Solanum > Solanum pennellii. The sequence goes on along the minus strand of NC_028643.1, from coordinate 6,238,665 downwards.
CAAGAAAAACAGTAGTGAACATATTATAGTCAAGAAAATTTTCTATATGTAATATATGTAACTTAAGGGACAAGCTAAGGGATCACTATAACAAAAATAACTTTTNAAATGGAATCGATAATACATAAAATCGAACCGAACCGACCGATGCACACCCCTATCCACAAATCAGCAGACTTATTCAGGCCCGACTAAAAAAACTCTTTTTTTAAATGGACTCCAAAAATCTTAGTACAACCCTATTAAATCCCGGATTAGGCGAGACCGGCCCAATGAGCTTAGCCTATTGACGGCTCTAGGGGGAGGTGGGTGATGATAAATACCTGAAATGTATTCGTCTCCCTCTTGGAAGAAAGGAATTAAATATAGATATTATGTATGTGAAAAGGTTTTAACATTTATATATATTAACAAGTTTTCGAGCATGTACTTCGCACGTGTGTTTTCTGTGAATTTTTTATAGAGAAGTTGAATGACAAAAATTTCATAAGATATATATATATATATAAATGCAAAATTACAAAATAAATATAAAGACTTACGACAATAAAACATTCATAGAAAACTAAATTAAGAAGTCTAATAGAGAAAAAAAAAGATAAAAAGAAACAGAGTTAAGAAAAAAATACAATGTGGACATTATCCCCATAAGACTGATGTATATATAGATGAAAAACTAAGTACAAATTAGTATATAACTCTCTGAGTTCTTTTCGACTCCTTCCATATCCTATCAAAATTCAAGAGTCTTATTCATCTACTTTAACTATAAAATAGAAATAATAGTGTAATAATCTTGGTAGAGGTTTCATGAGAAGTTGAATTTATATAGATAGAATAGAAAGAATATCAAAAGATATCTTAAAGTTTTAGTTTAAATATTTGGAGGTTATGAATATGAAAAAAATTAAGAGTTATGGATATTAAGAGTATAAAAGTTGAATAAGTAATTAGAAAATAATAATAAATAAATGAAGAATAGGAAAAAGAAAATTAAAGTGAAGCAAACCATGTAGAAAGAACAACTAAAGTTCTTATCACGTGATTAAGCATCAATAAATTTAAATTTGTGAAGCTAGAGCATCCTTTAATAGTAACCAAGAGGACATTATCAATGTGTGTGTTTCCATTTTGCGGATTTGCACCCTTTAAATTATTAAATTTCATTATTTATCATAAAGGATAATACTTTATCCACATAAATTATATTATTTATGAGAGGGGTTAAGGAAAAATTTTTGAGAAGAGGAAAAGTATAGCAATTTAGGTAGATAACTGTTTTTATTTTTATTTTTTATAATTATTATATACATATAGATTATATATACTAAATATTAATAAATTAGATACTTAATTAAGAATTAATTTTAGTAAGTCTAAAAGTCATTAACATTTTAATTAAACTTATACAATTGAATATTTAAATATTTTATAACATTTAATTTATAGAAGGGTAAAATCGTGAATCAACGTTCAACATTTTTTTGTTCATGCTTATAGTAATATACTAGTTTTTGAGGACATGCTTCGCACGTGTGTTTCATGTGAATTTGTATAGATACGTTAGTATGACTAAAATCGCATGGAAATATATATGTAAGTTGTAATGAATAATAAAATGTAACAGTTACAAAATAAGAATAAAGACTTACGGCAATAAAACATTCACAGAAAACTAAATTAAGAAGTCTAACAGAGAGAAAAAAAGACAAAAAGAAACAGAATATTTAAGAAAAAAATGCAATATAGACATTAGTCTTATAAGATTGATGTATATATAGGTGAAAAATTAAGTACAAAATTAGTACATAACTCTCTGAGTTATTATCGAATCCTTTCATATCCTATCAAAATTCAAGAGTTTTCATCATCTACTTTTACTATAGAATAAATATAATTGCCTAATAATCTTTGTAGGGGTTTCATGAGATAAAGAAGTTGAATTTATATAAATAGAATAGAAGGAATATCAAAAGATATCTTAAAGTTTTAGTTTAAATATTTGGAGGTTATGAATATAAAAAGATGAAAGTTATGAATATTAAGAGTAGAAAAGTTAAATAAGTAATTAGAAAATAATAATAAATAAATGAAGAATATGAAAAAAAATTAAAGTTAGCAAACCATGTAGAAAAAACAACTAAAGTTCTTATCATGTAATTAAGCATTAATGAATTTAAATTTGTGAAGCTAGAGTCATTCATTAATAATAATCAAGAGGACATTATCAATGTGCGTCTCCATTTTGTAGATTTGCACCCTTTAAATTATTAAATTTCGTTATTTATCATAAAGGATAATACTTTATCCACATCAATCATATTATTCATGAGAGGGGTTAAGGAAATAGTAATAAGAAGAGGAAAAGTAAAGAAATTTAGGTAAAGATTTTTTTTTAAAAAATTATAATTATTATATACATATAGATTATAGATGATAAATATTAATAGATTAGATATTTAATTAGGAATTAATCTTCGAAAGTCTAAAAGTCATTAACATTTAATTAAATATACACAGTCAAATATTTAAATATTTTATAACAATTTAATTTATAAAAGGGGTAAAATCGTAATTCAACTTTCAACTTTTTTGTTCATGCTTTTAGTAATATATGATGATTAATAGTGGAAACTCAAAGGAGCAATTTAGACAAAAAAAGAAAAGAAAATGTGGCTTACATAAAGTGATTAGAAATTAGGAAGTCCTAATTGGAATATAATTTATCATTTAATAGGAGGTAACTTCTTAATGGTGGAGGACCTTCAATTAGAGGCTCTCATGATGATTTCTTTCTTTAAAAAAAATAAATGATTTAATTATAAATGAGATGTCATGGGTACGTAGTAGAAAGGATACAATTTATTATAAGATATTTTTACTTTTCTAACAAAAAAGAAATAATTTTTTTAGTATTTTCTAATTAATATTTACTATTTTAATTAATTAGATTTTTTAAATTATATTTTGATTTAGTATAGAGATAAAATGATAATCCAAGTTACACTTTGAAGTTTTACTTTTGATAATATACTAGTTCCTAACACATAGACATGTTCGTGTTTCTCAAGCTAATCGATATTTTATTTTAAAATAACATATATAAGTAATAATGGGCGTGAAAATCCATACCCCCACCCCTTATATTTCTGATTTATGCAATGCCGCTATAGCGGTAGGGAAGCCGCTACAACAATGTACATATAGCGGGGTTATGGTCTCTACAACGGGGTCTATTATAATGGGTGGAATAAAATTTTAATTTTGATTTCATGTCTATATTCTTTCCACCCGAGTAGTCATTCAGTGACGAACGATGGGTAAGTTGATATCTATTGTAACGACCTGATCCATCATTACTAAAGGGGAACCTCTTGCGGAGTCCTAAAATAGAACAAAAACTATGAGAACAAAAACATATAATGAAACAACTCATCACTAATCATATTACTGAGAAACTTAAATCCGTAAAAAGGATTATATAATGGAACAAGGATGATAAAAAGATATTTTCCAATGATATCAATATTTCTCCAAATACGTACTTACCCTAGAATTTAACTTTCAGCTCCGAAAAATCAAAGATATCCTTTCAAATTCATCCAAATATTAACTGTAGTACGTTTTATTTTACAAGGATGAATACCAGGGCCAAAGAATTTCCACTGTACCATTTTCCGAACCCTGCTAACGGAATGCTTTGTGCACCATGTCATCCCTTTGGATTATAATTTCTGTGACACATAGAGATAATGACCAAAAGAGTTCTGGACATAACAAAATAAGAACACAATTGTAGTAGTAGAATATTGCAGAACAGATACCTACAGACATCAAGTGCGACTACAATAACAACATACTCGGTGAAATCACATTAATGGATTTGAGGAGGGAAGTGTGTACGCAGCAGTACCCCAACCTTGTGAAGGTAGAATAGTTGTTTCCGATATACCCTTGACCCAAGTAAAAGCATATCCAAATCAGTAAGAAAAGGAAATACGATAGTGAAGAAATAAAGGAGAAGAAACTACTAAAGACCAAGTACAGGAACAAAATATCAGAGAAAAGAAGACTTTTTGTCCTTCAAACAAGTAGGAAACTAAAGCACAACAACTACAGAACTAAAATCAGCAACCAGCTTCATAGCAAGGGAACATGATGACAGGCAACTATCACACAGACAGTGTAACACAATAAATGACACTGGAGTGCTTCTCAAAACGAGAGGACACCAGACTCGCCATCCAGCGGCATCTAACCAGTCGTTTATTAGCTCTCTGGCAAGTCCACATTAAAACTAAAGTGGCCTGAGGAGCTATTAATCCTCAAGGAAATAACTAGACCATACGTGTTCACCAACATGCTCCAGTGAAATATCCACAAGCTTTACGGTAACAATAAAGAAACTGGAATCATCTCTAGCATCTCCTATCCAGGGTATATGAGAGGGAAAGCACCACAAAGGTATTGAAATTAAGGAAAAGAAGTTGAGTTGAACTTCGCAGAAACATAGGAATTTCTGCCATCTTTTCAGAGAACGATGACAAACAGGCATGATAAAAAGAAAATGAGTTATAACTTATTAAGACATGGTAATAGTAATAAAACAACTATCAGATAATTGAGTCAAAGAAGCTTCAATTATTGTACATACAACTATAGTAGATGGTTTTATCCACTTAGCCACTATGCTCCACTATTAAATTCAGCTACTGAGAAATCAATCAAATGCATCTCTTAATGGTAAATTCAAGCTAACGAGATCATGCATTTCGTAATTAGGTAATCCACCTAAGCCTTAAAGCTTGCCTCACATGCAAAGAAAAAAACTACTTATATTGATCAATAGGTATACATATAGATAAAATAAATCACACATTCAGAGAAGGTTCACATGGCATGTAAAACTAGTACATTACAAGAACTCGACTCATGTATGGTCTATGGACAACAGAGGATGCCTATTTCCCCTTCTTACACAGGGTATCATTAACAACATCTTATTTCTAGTCAATACATCTGTTATAAGTGACATCTCAATTGTTTGATAGAGGAGATATGCAAAGTGCAAATCAACCTCACAATATTGTAAGCAAAAACATTCACCACAATACATGAAACAGTATAAACATATATAAATGCAAAACAAAAAATTGACCCATACTTTACACACATCAAAATAACCCAAATCAAGGTGATTCCTTTATCCAGCTTTCACAATCCATTAACATCAGAAGAATATTAAAGTGAACAAGACATAGTTTTATTACATCTAAACCTAATCCCTAAATTCCCAAAAAATTATTACCAAGAAAAGGGCTTCAACACAGGGCTGCAAATGATGATCCATACATAGCAAAAGCCAAAGTTAGCTCGACAAATATAAAATCGATTAGTATCAAGGTGGTCCAGCTAAACAAAAAATTCAAAACAACCCATTACCAATAGAAGTCAAGTCGACTGATATCAGAGAAAGGGGGTCTATACAGGGATAAGAAGCTGAGAAAGAGAGGGTTTTGGTTCTGAATTCATGCCAATGACTCACCAATCTCCAAGCTTCTACAAGAGATCCCTAGCCATGAAGGTGTGAATTTGTAAGGTCGGACCCTACATTTGGGAAAAATGTAGGCAAAAGTATGTGGTAGTACAAGTGTGATTGTCATGCATAAAACATTTGAAAACATACTTAAAGAGAGATAAATTTTTCAAGGTATGCAAAATGATGAAGCTAAAACGTGAAATAAGAGGTTAAATACATGAATCATAAAACATGGTCAATGTCCATAATCATCATCTTAAAATACATATGAGATACTTCTTGAAGTAACACTAATCCATCATAGCTAGCTTGTGGGAAGTAGCCTTAATCGACATATAGGACCATGTGAGCTATTAACATGGAATTCGGTGTCTCCCACACCGAAAAGGGTTGTCCCACTTGCCAAGGGAAGGACAATGAATTACAGCTTATGTGGATACACTAACTAATTCTTAACTAGACAATCCTATGTTGACACATAGTTATGGGACATGGGTAATCGACATATTTCCACTCGATACTAAGATTAACTTCAATGGAATAGTTCTTAGTCATATTCATCTTATATTTTAAAAAAACATGGTTAATCGCCTCTTGTCCTTATTACATCATGTGACATGGGTAATCAAATCTTGTCTTTCACTAGAGGTCATGGGTAATCGTCGCTTGTTTCATTCTTAGAATAGCTCCTTACTTTAATTTATTATAGGTGAGAAAACCTTTCAACCTTAGAATTCTTTATCTGAGAAAATATTTCACACTCAAGCATAAAATAGTTATGTGAGCAACCCTTTCACAATAATTAACTACTATAACAACATATATGCTTTTATTTCCAAGCAATCTACACCATATTCATCAATTTCATAAAACATGTATAATTTCATAATTCACCTTTCATAGTTCAAAACTCCCTTTTAATCATCAATATCTAGAAAACATGGGTTAGACATGGTATCACAACCCAAACCATCGTGATTGACACCTTACTACCCTCCGGTGGGAGAACTAATACTACAACTCAACCCAAGCAACTAAACCAAAAACTAAAGCAATTAAGGATACGGAAACATGAATAATGCATAAACCTGAAGTTCCTATAAACTTCCAAAAGATCTAACAACTAAGAATGCGGAAGTAACACGCCTAGAAAGTCCATGTACCAAAACATCTAAAGTTCAATAAGTCTAAACAAAAAGAGTTACAACCCTAACTAATAAATTAATAATTAACTAAAAAGTCTAAGGTCGGAATGTGGATGTAGACGGAAAGAGAACTCATAGCAATCCGGAAGAACTAGCTCACCCTTGAATTTGAAGGGATCACTGATCTTCTTGATGATGTCTGTCAATAGCCGCGTGAAGATGTCCTGTACTCAACAAAGAAACAACAAGTGCAGTATGAGTACACAACCACATTATACTTGTAGGATCACGCGGCTATCCCACTAACTGCAACATAGGTAAGTCAATACAACATACTAATAACATGCATACACGAACATATACAATATCATCATCATTTATGAACAACGTAGAATTTCACAATTCTCAAATATCACGGTTATATCAAGAAGTTGGTCCTCTCATGGAACCCAAACCCAAATTGTTAGCATACCGGAACATGGTACCTGATGCAATGTTTATGTAGGAACGTTACAACCAATCCCATAATTATGCTGGAACGTGGTAACCAATTCAAGTTAGTGTGTAGGAACGCAACACCCAATCCATTCAACAAGCCACAATCACAATCACAAGTATATTCTCAAGATCATATAATCAAGTCATGATTCATGACATTCATCATTCATCTACCTCATTTACAACAAGTGTGATCAATAATGCAAAATTCACATACATACATGCATCATAATGAAGCAAAACAAACATAATACATATAATCGTAGAATCACAATCATCACCTACCTCGAAACAAGCTTGAAATCTTAAGAAACTTGATCCTTCCTTTTCGAATTCATTTCGTTTGCTCTTGATCTACAAACAATCATAATAGATCAACCCGTGATCCCAATTAGGGTTGTTTCCACCATAAATTATAGGTCAAAACCCTCCCCCATTGATAATTACACATTAGATTACGTTCTACGAATCAAAAAATTGATTTGGAGAGTTAAAATCTTACCTTTAGTCTCAAGAGTGGTGGAAAACTATCAAGAAAAGTCATGGATTCGTTCTTTAGATCTCAAGTTTGAAAATTGGAGAATAAAATGTTTTTGGGGTTTATTTTCAACTTTAAATCGTGTCTGGTCCGCCACAACGGCCATCACCCCGCTGCAACAGCCCAACCCTGGTGACCAACATCACCGCCAAAGCGGCTTGCACAAAACAATGAGCTATTTTAATAAATATAATACCCCCATTTCATAATATACCTTCAACCAACGACACTCAGAAACTACTCATTCACGCTAAGATCAATTCTGAGAGTTTAACTCGCCCAAAATTCGATTTCGTAAAGTTGTACAAGTTCCTTAATGACTTATCTATCTACTCATGTAATAAAATTCATAATTAGATCACCCAATTTCTACAAGATTTCCCTACACCTTAATGATTCTAATTTTGTCCGAATCTGAACTAGGTCGGGAAATTTCAAGTTACTACAAAAAAGTTTTCCGATCCAAAATTTTTATCCATTGACTTTTCTATAACGACAAAACTCAATCATTACACATGGGTTCATGGGTGTTCATATTAAAATCATGAGATTGTATTAATTCATGCATACGTAAATGATCAAGTAAATCAACATTGAAAAGAACCCAAAGACATGAAATAAAACTCTAACTTAATTGGGGAATTCTAGCTTTCTAAATTGGAGAATAGGAACTCTATGGAGGAAACGACTCCATGGATAAAAACTATCATACCTCAATACCAAAAGCTTGACTTCAATGGTTGAATTGGAAACTTGAGTTGCTAACCCTAGTTTTCTTCTTCAACTTCTAGAGAGAGAAATATTTGAGAGGAAGACTTGTTCTTCTATTAGGAATTTGAAAGAATGATTCAAATTGGGGAGATTTTGGGGGTTTAAACACTTATATAAGTCTGTAGGTGAAGGGAAAACCCACATAGCATTAGGCTAGAATAATTAGGAAAATACCCAAAATCCCTTCTTAAAATAATTGTTGACACGATCGACGATGGTGAACTACGGTCAGCCATCCTGGTCTACCATCGATGATTTCAGAGACTTGATTTCTGGTCCATCAGATGTCGGGACCCATGTAGAGTCTTTTGATCAAATGAGGGACCGTGCCTGGTCTCCGTGGTTTAGTCGATATTTACTTTAAAAATTCTATCATGTTTGAGAATCACCTATGATACCTATCTTCGGGCTATGACTTTTGGATTGGATATCGGACCGTCCTGGTGAACCATTGAAAAAGTATAGACTTGACATTTTAGGAAAACTAGACTGGCTAACCATGAGTCTGCCCACGGTTCGTGTGTCAGTTGACGGATCGTTAGTGGCGTCCGTCGGTTCTGGCACGATATTTTCTTAAGGAGTAAATTTTATGTTTTCCGTATCCGAGGTGTTACAGAAATGGTACAAGAAAGGAAAGGTTAAAGTTGATATAAAACCTTAGAGAATATGTAAATGCATGGTAAAAGGCTAATGGTAATCCATGAGGCTAATAGAAGGTATCATACATGACTTGATTTAGTGAGGATGCTTGCGATTGTAATATTGTACATTATTTTTTCTTGAATGATGGTCTATACTAATATCTAACAATATAATTGAAATCCTCTGCTTAGATGAGTTATAGGAAAACCCCCAGCTAACTATAACTGTCTGAAAATTGAAAGACTAAATAATTGAAATAAATATAAGGGTTGTACTCGAAAATTAAGGACTTAACAAAAGTGCTACTGAGCTGATTAAAAGTCGTACTAATCACGGGATGGATATTAAGTATCGAACCTGTATTATAAAATAATACAGCGTAACAAATATGCGGTCAGTACTTTGAATGTACTAAGTATGAGAGATATGAACCATGATAAAATAAACTAAACATGATAAATCTAAGATGTTGAACTAAACATGAAACTAAAAACTATGAACTCATGGAATGACCCAGTAAATCAACATGCAATTGATGGGTACTAAATTGGAATAAATAAATATAAGGTCAATGCACTGATCTAAGACTAGATTGTGGAGGTACCAATGACAGACATATAACCATGTGAGCTAATGATAAAGTTTGATGTATAATCCCCATAAACACAATCAGTATACCTTTCCATGGTATAAAGGTTGAGATAATGTGGTACCAAGGACTAAGATGTTACTCCTGATTTGACGCATGACCCTTAAAACCTTTCTAATTCAAAATTGAGCATGAAACTTTGATTTCATTCCGCTAATGCATTCTCAAAAAGAACAAAGAGAACCTTGGCCAAAGGAGTAGATAAATAGTAAATTTTCACCTCATTACTACTATATATATAGAATTCTAGGAGCAGATACTTCTTGGTCGACAAGCCTGCTTTTAGCCAAGGTCATTTATGTAATTTTTATATTTTTTCGTTTTTAATTTGTTTGTCTTATTCTTTTAATTCTTTGTGGATATTTGCAAATTAAATATAAAATATCTACAAATCACTATAATTAAGAATTTATAATATTTAAATTTTAGAAGACACATAAAAAATTTCTTGACTCTCAAAATTCTATCGGTGCCACATAAATTGAGACAAAAAAGTGATAAAGATTATTTTGAAAATGACGTAAAAGCCCTATAAATCTCAATAATTAAAAACTTGAAATATTTGAAAAAACATATAAAAATTTGGTTGATTCTTTAAATTCTATCCGTACCACATAAATTGCATGTATTTAAGGATAAGATGTTAACTTGCAAGAAACTTAAAGAGAGAGAGAGAGAGAGAGAGAGAGAGAGAGAGAGAGAGAGAGAGAGATGTACTATTTGAAAATTATGTGAAAAGTACTATAAATCATAATAATTAACAAAATAAAATACCTAAAAGCCATAAAAAAAATTTGGACGATTCTCAAACTCCAACTGTATCTCTAAGTTGAGAATGAGAGAGTAGCATATATTGATATTTATCACTAATGTTGTTGCATTAAGTTTCTTGCAAGTTACCATCTTATCCTCAAATACATGCAAAAGTGGAAGCAAGGTGCACAAAGCATCCACGTTAGCAACGTTGGTGAAAGGGTTGCACCTTATAACGGACGTGATATGGACAACTTACTCTGGTTCAAGCACATGGTTTCTTCCACGTGGCCTATAGGTCACACAGAAACAATGTTACTGTTGCTCCGAAACTCTCCTTTAACTAGTGAAAACTTACCTTAATATGGTTTCACAATAACTATCATTGTGAATTAACAAATGTGTCAATATCTCTACTATATACATAAAAAGATGTACATATTTACCTTGTATATATAATGTAACTTTTCCACCCCCCAAAACATCTAATGCTGCACTAACATAGCTAGTATTTGCTAACCATTATGTTTGTCATAATTCTGGAACTATGACTTTGTCCAGGAGAAGGCATGAAATCAAAGCGAGTTTGAATCTTTGCATCATGAGCTGATAGTTAGCTTGAAAATTGTGACTTTGCTCCGATAGATACCAAAATTCCTTTTTCCAGATAACGAAGGTTCGGTCCAACTTTGGCAAGGACTCTATGACAGACTTATTGCACGCGAACTCAATTGTTATCTAGAAGAGAAGATCCCTTGGATTCAATATCATGATCTTGGAATGCTCGGATGGGCTTATTTGACACTACTTAAGCCTCCCCCCTCCAAATGTTTGTGGCTCACCAGATTGTCCTCCGGTGACTTCGCCAAGGGTCCAACTCACTGATGGGAGATATGTAGCCTACAAAGAGGGTTGCGTTTCCAAGGAGAAGGAAAATCACAAGTTCATTACTATTCATGGCCTTGATAGTTGCAAAGACTTGATGTTGCCGATATCCCAAGTATGAAAACTTTTAAAACTCCATATTTAGCGTATTCATTTTAGTATCTATTACGTATGTTATGTCCAAGTTTGCTTGCACTTTAAAATATGGTTGAAAGCCAGACAATTGATCTCAGCAAGACTTTTCAGAGTTTCAAACTTATTGTAGGTGCAAGCAAACTTGATCCTGATGCTAAATATGAAGTTGTAAAAGTTTTCATACTTTAGATATTGGTAACATCAAGTTTTTGGAACTATCGAAGCCATGAAAAATAATGATGATATGCTTTGCCTTCTCCTTGACAACACCACCCTATTTTTAGGCTAAGTATCTCCCATCACTGATTGGACCCTTGGCGAAGTCACCGGGGGACAATCTGGTGAACCAACTTTTTTGGAGTTGGAGGCTTAAATAATGCCAAATACACCAATCCGAGCATTCAAACTGTAGTTTCTACTACTGTTTGTGCAATCATAGATGAAAAGAAAAGGGATGAATTACAAAATAGTTGAATACAACACTGCATGTGTGAGCTAAGCGCAAATGAACTTGCCGTACCAAGTTTCTCATGTTAAAAACAATTTCTGACTCTGTTCTATGAGTACAAGTGAAATGATATACAAGACAATCCTAGGTTTCGGTATGACATAAAAACTTCAAAATTCAAAGGAAGTAAGATCATATTCAAGTAATCCACAGTAATTAGTTAGTAGACGTTTGTCATGCTTGAGTTATGGTAAAAGCAACTTTATTGAAATAGCGGTAAAGCTTATAAGAACTAAGATGAATCGCAGAAATTAGCAAGAAAAAGGATTCTTGTTGTTCCTCAAATGACATCAAAAACAGAAATGTTAAGGTACTAGCACAACTGTCTACTATTCGACATGAACAACAACATATAGTGCAAGCGGGGAGGTAGAGAGGATATTTCCGATAGACCTTCGGCTCAAGTAAAAGCATTATAAATCATCTTGAAAAAAGAAAACAATAGGAATGACGAAGCCAAAACAAAATACTTAAGAAGGCATGATAGAACATACTATAAAAGAATTAGTAACTACAACAAAATAATACAATAATCGAAGTGCAAGAAACATATAATAGTAACAAAAGTGGAATACCAAGAAACTCCAAGTGTAATAACTCGACTTGCTATTTCTATAAATCTCATTGCCCCTTAAGTAACATACATCAAGTCAACAGAAGAACTCTATACATTCTAAAGCCCTTTATAAACAACTATCAAGGGATTCAAAAGACTAACTGCAGTCGAGGGATGGCTATGCTATACATTGTCAAACGTAGCAGAAGCAGGGTAGAATTTATGTCTTATCTCTGGTGGTTGCTACAATTCGAGACAGTAACTCCTATTATTAGCAGTTGAAGATACTTCAATGAGAATAGAAATGGTACTTCATTACAATCTGTTTTTGTAGGTAAGATTAATGTACAAACAGCGGAAAAGCCAATAATTTCGTGAAGAGTAATCCACGTGATGTTTTGACCTATATACACCGTATAATTTTCTACATAATCCATGTAATTTTTTGATGAAGAGTGATCAACTGACCACTTTCAGTCTATGTAGCCATACCACTGCATACAAAGCCAAGTTAGGATCTTTAGTCATGATAAATTTCTCAGCTCTAAATTGTGCTCGAGCGAGTATGTAGGTGTAACAACACCTCAGAGGTTTTTAAGTTTAGACAAGACCATGAAAAGTAAAAATGGAAGTCTGAAGAAAATTCTAAGTTTTACGAACACCATCTAAGGGCCGTAAAAGGAACTCAAGACAGTAGATTTGATCCGTAGATTAAATTTCATAGATTGGAATTTCATGTTTGAGTCTTACGAGTCTAGTCTAAGGGGCGTAATCACATTTTCAAGTAGTAGATTGGTCCGTAAATCATAGTACTGAAACTTGACATTTAGCCTCAGTTTTATGAGTCATAAAACCTTTTACGGGCCATAGATAGGCTGAGTTGAAGTCCTGAAACTCGAATTTTCCCTATTTTTACAAACATTGAACCATAGACTGTAAATGACTTTCTAGATCAACTTTAGAGACCAAATATTTCATACTGATTTCAATAGATAGGGATCTTTTGTCCGTATATAGAACCACCTACCATAGATTCCCTCGTAAGACTTGCCAATTTCAGTTTTCTCTTAGGGTCATTTTGGTTTTTTCCAACTCTTTTAATCCATATACTAGGTCTTTTTTAACCTATTCTAACTGGGATTAAGAGAAATTAATTGACGTAAACATCCCCATTCAGGTCCTAATACTAAGAAATCAAATTCTTTTCATTCAAGTCTCCTCCCAACCAAGAACCATGGTTCTTCATCTTCAAGTCTCAAAATTCAAAATTTCAAGCTAGTGTATTCTTTCAAGGTATGTGGGATTTCATCAATGGATATTCTTCACCCATTGAGTCCAAAAGTAAACCCAGTTTCTTGGTTAATGATTTCTACAAGGCTTAGGGTTTTATGAAAAACATGAATTCCATGATATTTTCCATTCCTCTTCATGAATATTTTATTTATGTGTTTTCAGACTATCATTCATTATTTCTAAATATATTTTCAAGAACCCTTGGAACATTGTTAATTTCATGTGTCAGAACTATATTATTTTAGTTGCATACCTCAGATTATCAGTTTTCATGATTTAAGATTCTTTTAGATAAAGTGTCTCACATTTATTATCAAATTATCAGTATTCATGAGCTACTCTTAATTATTATCAACATCATTTAGTGTTATTAGATTATCAAAGTTTGTAGTTTATCAACATTTTACATTGGGTGTGTAAGGATCACCCTTTAGACTAAGAATGACAGGGGGCAGTCTCGGGTCTTGACAGTATGTGTCTAGTGCCTTAGCTACATGCCATTCCACTCTTAACTCTGACTGTTGCAATCGAATCAGAAAAGGCACAATTGAAGGATTCAATGCTAATGGAAGGAATGAACTAAACTCTAACATAGTTTGACCTTCATTATCACACCAAAAGATCTACATCTAGTGGTTCCAAGATGCTTTTGATGTTTTTTTCAATGAACGAGAAATATATCTAGAGACGACCTCTTGACCAACAAAAACCTTTGAAACTCGGGAATGATGGTCCACCCCTCTACCGTTATCCACTTAAATACTGGACTTAGTTCACTTCTCATAGTTTTTAACTTGTGACCGAAGACACAAGTCCTTCAACCTTTGATACTATTGTACGAGTTAATGGTCAAAACACACCTAAATTATCACATTTTTGCAAGTTTCATACCTCAACTATCCATTGTTCTGTTAACTATCTAAAGTATCACTCTCTTTATGTCAAAACACACCTCGATACTTAGCTGGCTATGCACACCTTATGTTTCTAATGAGAAATCTCATATGGTCCTTGGCTTTTTTAGAGTTACTGGTTAAAGCAACACCGAAGCCATCACTTTTTTGCGAGTTTCATACCTCAACTATTTCTTGTTCTGTTTTACCTACCTAAACTACCATTCCCTTTGTGTTAAAACACACCTCAACGCTGGGTGAATAACCTTTACTTTCACACATATAAAAAAAATAATGACAATTAATATCAATCAAACAAGTATGAATTAGGTCAATTTTTCGTATAGCCTACATGAGATCGTAAAACATATAAATGAAAGAGACTTTTATGATAATTAAATTAGATGTATATCCTACTGAACCTTAAACTCACAATAAAGACAACAATGTAAGAACAAAGATCATGAAATTCATAAATGCAGTCTAGCTACAAAATCTAATGTTGAATTTTATAAAAATAACACATAATCTTAAAATAAAATAGAAAAGGAAAGTGCATTACCTTTGTTGAGCGCCGACTTGAAAACTCGAGTTGACGAACTTGTCCGAGTTCCACCTTTTCTCCTTGAATTGAAAACGCAGGGAAGGAAACAACATTTAAACTATGAAAGAATTTTTTTACAACCCAACTTTTCTCCTTTTTGTGGTGTGAAAATCATATGAAAACTATGAATGGGCCGGGTTAAAACTGTATGAAATAGGATAAATTAAGAGCCAATGGTCAAAACACACATAAATTATCACATTTCAACGAGTTTCATACTTCATCTATCCATTGTTAAATTTAACTACCAAACCTATCACTCCCTTTATGTTAAAGCACACCTTGATGATGAGTTGGCCTACATGCACCTATTGTGGATGGGGAATAAATATTTGGCCAACTCAACATCAAGGTGTATTTTAATACAAAGGGAATGATATGTTAGGTAGATAAATTAAACAATGGATAGATGAAGTATATGAAACTTACAGAAATGTGATAATTTATGTGTGTTAATTTTGACCATTAAATCTTAATTCATCCTATTTCATACGATTTTAACCCGACCCATTCACTGTTTTCATATGGTTTTCACACCCCCAAATGGAAAAAGTTGAGTTGTAAAAATCTCCGCTCATAGTTTAAATTCTTTTTCCTTCCTTTTCTTTTTGATTCATTGAGAAAAGGTGGAACCTGAACAAGTTTGTCAACTCGAGCTTTCAAGTCGACGCTCAACAAAGGTAATACACTTTCCTTTTTTTCTATTTAATATTATCTGTTATTTGTTTAAATTCGACATCAGATTTATAGCTAGGTTGCATTTATGAATCTCTTAATCTTTGTTTTTCCATTGTTGTTTTTAGTATGAGTGTAAGGTTCAGTAGGATATATATCCAATTTATATTATAACAATCTCTATCATTAATTTATTTTATGATCTCATGTAGGATAATACAAATTGACCTAATTCAATACTTGTTTGATTGATATTGTCTGTCTTTTTTATTTGTGAAAGTAAATTTTATCCACATGTATATTTTAACATAAAGGGAGTGATAATTTAGGTATGTGAATGAGAACGAGAAATAGTTGAGGTATGAAACTTGCGAAAATGAGGACTCTACTTCCTCATAGGAAAACTCTTCACTTATAGGCTCATCTTAGGCATTTCCTCATGGGAGAGTGAACCCCACGACCACCCTCACTGACCAATCCCCTCTATGTCGTCAGCCATCTTCGGCTCGGCTCAATCATCTCTCTTATCCAGTTTTGCCCCTAGGGAACCTTCACCCCTTCGCTTTCTCCATCTCCATCAGAAATCCATAACCTTAATCTTTTTATTTTAACCTGAGCTCCGTATACTCTTTATTTCCACCACTCACCACAGAAGCCTCCATTCCCCCCCCCCCC
>NC_028643.1:6204453-6221799 GCF_001406875.1 Solanum pennellii | reverse complement strand
CCCCCCCCCAGTCACTAAACCCTCTTTCCCCAAACCCTCTAGCTCTAATCCCACCGCCTCACCACATCTTGACCTTGACGATATCCTACTAAGTCAACTCCATCAAAATATCTCCAGTATACCTCGTAAACATGTTGCCATAAATTGGACCATCTGTAAGGTTCCTTTCACACACATCGCTAGTCAGGCCTAACTCAATGAGGCCACCGAATAAAGCCATATTGATTACAAATATGTGGCGTATTAGAAAAATAATAAGGAGGGTTACGTGTGAAGTCTTCAATGAATACCGGGAAATTGTCCAAGTATTACTTCACTTCCTCTTAGTTCAAGCTATTCATCTTTCACAATCCAAGGACTCCAGAAAGAAGCCCATTCTTTCGCATTGCACTTCTTCATGTCTCTACTCCATCCTTGATGAGGCTCCTGAATCTATACCATCTGACTTATCTCCCTTTCCCAATGAAGTAGTAAAAATATGGCCAAGTTCTTGAAAATGGGAAAGGAGAGGTATTTTAGGTCTAAAGAGGTTCTTAAGGGTAGGACATTTGATCCTTACGTTAGGTAATTCATCGTAGCTCAAAAGTTACTTAGGATACTCTAGTTTCAGGGATGGGTAGATGTGTTTCTTGATACTTCATTGTTGGTGTATGAAAATGATGTTGTTGAGTTCTATGTAAATCTTAATGTGTTAGAGGACACTATTTCTACCTCTTCTGTGAAATGGGATGGAATTGGTGTTTGAGCATGTTCGATTGGGGACATCTTCTATGATTCGACTATTAAGATGGTTGAGTAATTATGGAAGAAATATTAAAATTATATGCTGACATCCAAATTCAATCAAGGGCGAGTCCCTACACGGCCTAGGAAGGTGATTAAAGGTGAAATGGAACCCTTTCACGAACTATTGTATGAGATAGTGCACGAAGGTATTATGCCAAGAGGGTAGAGGCGTCATGAATCCTCATTCGGGGATATGAGGATAGCAAATGCACTGGAGCAAGAGTAGCCCATTGCTTGGCCCTCTTTGATAATTCAGCACATGGCAAGGTTAGTTGATCCTAAACCTGATCATTATCAGTTGGTCTTTGAGAACCTACTTACCTTGGTGTTCAAAGCTTTTGGGGTGCCTCTTGGGAAAGTTCACCCACTTAACAAAAAGGCTATGATCACAAGGTTCACCCTCACTGAATGTTCAAGTATACTTGTTGATAATCAGGCTCCTGGACCTGTTCCTGAGGCTCATGGACCAATTGTCATCCTCTGCAATGATCTACATGCTGCTAAGTACCAAAATGCAGTGCTTCAAGATGAAAATGAGACTTTTTAGACTGCTCTAGTTGAGTCGTAGGGAGAAGTGACTAGGTTGAAGGACCACCTGCTCCAGGAGCAAGAAAATAATGCTCATGTTGGTCGTGTGTTACAACTCCTAGCATCCTCTCACAACCCTCCAACCCCACCTCCTCCTCCTTTTCACACTTAAATCCAATCCTTGTTCCTTTTGGTTCTCTTTTTGCTTCTTTTAAGACAATGGTTATAATTAATGTATTTTGTATGTTGCTGTGACAATATGTGGGTGTCCATGCTGGACTTAATGGACGTGCTTCCATTTTTTATTGTGCCTCTATGCCTTTGCCCTGGGTGCTCTCTCTATTTCTTGTTTGGATGGCTAATATCTTTAGATTTTGTTCTTTCATTTGTTCAAGTTGTGTATCTTATCTTCATGCTTAATTTTTATGTGTCAAAAGGGAGAAGTTGTTTTTGTTTGTTGGTTGTACTGCTTTATTACAGAATACATATGCAGTGAAGGAGTGTATTTATCATCATCGAAAAGGGGGAAATTGATGCCTTGACAATATTCTGAATATACTTTTGATGATGACAAAATGAACCAGGTTCACGAGCATGACAAAATGAACCAAGTTCACGAGCACGTACCGACACTGTGATAAATTTGCGGGAAGGAACTGCACATATAGACTAAAAGAAGGAAAACATGTTTAAACATAAACACCGACAAATAAGGAAAAAAAAGGGAAAGGAATCCTATACGGAAAAGGAATAGTTAAGTATTACTTTCCTTGTAGTAGTCAACTAGGGTTTAATCCACCTCTATAATAGGATAATTTAAAGAAGAAAAAATTGGTTTTTGCAATCTACAATCGAGAGAATTTTCCAGCAAGGGAAGAACGACTAAAGAGATCAAGAAGGCAAAAGAAAGAAGAACTAGAGTTGGGTTTACTTTCTAAAGAAAAGTTTGATTGTTTCATCTTAGAATATTGTTTTAGGGATAATTGTTCCAAGTTTGAAAGTAAGTTTGAGAGAATTGTAACAAGAAGTGGGTTTGACTTCTTTGAGATTATAGTTTTTGATTATAGTTAATCATTGAATAGTTAGAGTAAGTTGTTGAGTAGAGGTACTAGAGTTAGTCCCTTTGATTATAGAGTTGTAATCTAAAGTTTCTTTTTTGAGTTAGTGAAGTTTTGGTAAAAACTCCTGCTAGTGTAGGTCGTAGTTTTCCTTCCCTTGAGCAAGATATCTATCTCTGCAAATTTAATAAGAACCTGGTTCTTGCTTAGGTTGTAAGATTTGTTCACGAACTTGTTGCAATCCTATCAAAAATTCTACGAGCTAACAAATTATCAAGTACTACTGAAGGAACTACCGTGATAGAAGGAGCTTCTTCTAATATGCCTGCTTCTGGTCTGCAACAGTCTGGGAAATATGAACATTAAGATACCGAGCAGATGGTATAGTTTGGAAGACATTTACACAAGATGGTTCCATTTTGTCAATAATCTCTAATTAATCTGTTTAAGAAGCAAAAAAAAAAAAAAGTGAGGGACCATTTGTAAAGCTTACATATCAAACTTGTTTTTTTACTTCCATCCACAGGGTAATATTAAATATCACTTTCTATGAAGTAATCATGTTGATGCTAGATTGGAACAACAAACTGATTCTTTTTGCTGAAATAATGAAAATTAAGGAGACAAAAGAAATCTTGCTTTATCATGTTTTTTCTAATGTTTTCCTATTTTTATCTTAACAAAAGTAAATATATATATATATATATATATATATATATATATATATATATATATATTAAAGGGTCCTCGTCCTTTAATACATGACGGTAAGATTACATACGTTGTTTTCTTAGTTACTATTAATTTGGACAATCAAGGAATTTTTTTTCTCATGATAATTTTTTCAAATACTTTCTAGGTGTTTTGAATTGTTAATTATTGTGAATTACAATACTTTTTATGGTAAGGAGATAAAATAAAACTACCAATATCTTAAATTTGTCCTTTAGTGATCTCTCATTCTTGTCTTAACAAAATTTTTAAAAAAATTATTAAAGTATCTTCATAATTTAATATATGAAGATAAAAGTAAATAGTTGAGATAGTTTGTAGATTACTAACTAGTAATTAGTTATTTTCATTAAAAGTAGTACAAAAACCCACTTCAACTAATATAAGTATAAAATATCACAAATATATATTGAAGAAGTAAATGAATTAGCATTTGATAATTTTTATGAAACGAATAAGAATTGCTAGTAATATTATTAAATTTTGACGTACGTCTCAACAAAAAACATCAAAATAACTATAGAATAATGGATGAATAACAGACTGAAGATAATTAGAACTATTTCAAGAAGTTTCATTTATGTTATACTAAATTGATCAACAGTATTACCCTTATGCGATGATTTTTTTGATCAAATGATTGAATGGATCTATGTTATCTAGATCCTTATCCATTTAAATAATAACCTATGAAAGCAATAAAAATAAAATTAAAAGGAGTAATTTTTGGGATATCCCATCTTTAAGTAGATGTGCATCTTGAATTTTCTTTTTTCATATGATAATCTAATTGACTCAGTTATTCTTTTATTTTGATGTTTTTGTGTGTGTTTTTTATAACGTTCTTTGGGTTCCTGTTCTATAGCGTAGAAATTAGGAGATATCCTTTTCTTTTGATAAGAGAAGAGGAAAAGAGAGGTCTTAATCTAATCCATCTATTTCTACCTACATTTAGCATATAACCATCGGGAAAAAATTAAGAATTTTTAATTTAATTTTGTTTCAATGGGGGACATTGTTATCCCTAGGGCATGAGTCATGCTACATAAAACAAATGAACATTCTTCAAACAATTAGATATGAGAGACAATATTTTTCACATTTTCCATATGTTTAAAGAAAAATAATAATAATATCAATCAAAAGGGAATATGTTATGCGCTAGACATAGGATTGACTCATATCTTATACATTTTTCAAGCATTCACACAATTACGTCATCAAAAATAGGGGAATCGTGTCATATCTAACTCTTCTCACGTTTATTAATAGGGCTTAAAACATTGGTATAAGTCCCAAAAATATTATCCGTGCTTCGAAAATACACCCTGAACCCAAATGGTATAAACTAGTATGTATTTGAGGAAATTTCAATAGGAACACATGATTTATGACCAAAAAGTTCACTATTTTGTGAAATAAATTAGGTTTTATTCAAGACTTATTTCTCCAATGATATGTCAGTTTAAACAAATCCAGATCTAACACTTTTTATTTTTCAGATCATTTTGCAAACAAAGAAGGCAAACTAAATATGGATAAAAACAAAGAACACATCAAACTTAAACTCAACAATTTAACTAATTTTATTTCAAATTTTTATAGCCATAAATAATCACTAAACATAATAAAGTTCAATTTATGAAAGTGAACTCACGAGCAAATTTTTTCCATCTCAAGCCTTAGAAACAATTTTCAATCCATCTTTATCACCCATTCGTAATAAACATATCAACAAAACAAACACTCTTAATTTTTATTTAAAAAATAATAATAATTAAGAATGTTACAACGTTTCATAAATGAAACCATTAACAGATTATTTTTCATCTCATAGATAGTTTCCATTTGCAAAACATCAACAGCACAAACCATTGTACAGGAGAGCACAACTAAGGGCAAAATACTTCGTTGCACAAAAAAAAAGAGAGAAAAAAGTACTTTGTATTGTTACCGGATGACCAAGGAAGTTGATGATATATAAAAGAGGACGCGGAGTTTCTTGTTAAACCACAATGCAGACGTTGTGTAGGTGTGTAGGGTTTGAGAAAATGAAGAGTGTGGGGCGGAAATAAAAACTCTAATCTTAAGGGAGATATTTAAAGGAGAGGCAGTGGACCAGCGCTGGTCTCCTATATCCATGTAATGTTGTTGAATGTTATATTTTCTTTCCATTATAGTAATTAATAAAAGGCCCTATAAAATTTTAATTAGAAATAGATTTCTTTTTCATAGGTCATATGAAGCGATTAACTGATTTTTTAGTTAACAGCTCAGTCGTAAAATTAGGATTCACATTCACATAAAGATTTTTATATATATATTTTGAATAAAGGTGCTACTGGAACAATGAGAATCAGATCGAAGTTAAACCTCAAATGCCTCTGCAAATCAAACAAAAAAGTGAAATTGGATTTCTAATCGAAGATTGATCGGAAAACCTTTAAACCCTCTCAAAGCCTCAAACTTGCCTTTTTCAATCTATTTTTTCTAGATTTAGACTTTTCTATATTTTAGCTATTGTTACCTTCCCTTCTATAGTTGCCCCCACCACTTTTTGGTTTTATAGACTAGATTCAGGTTAAGATAAAGAAAGTTTAGGGAGAAAGAGTAGAACACTCCCTTTTTTTTGATTGAGATTGGGATGAAATTTATTGTGTAGCACTATGATATTGCTTTCAATCTTTATGATTTTCTTTCAAAATAACCAACAATAAAATTATATATATATATATATAGAGAGAGAGAGAGAGAGAGAGAGAGAGAGAATTCAACGAACATATATTTCTAATATTTCTCTTTCCTTGCAAATCAAAATCAAAAGCATTATGCAAAACCACAAAAGCATTAATTGTGGAAAGACCACAAAAGCATTAATTGTGGAAAGAGTAAGGAAATTTGGAAAATTTTAAGTAATTTAAAAGTAACTTTTTAGTCATTTTCAAATGACCATAACTTCTACTCAAAATGATTTAGAGGTACTTCCAGATATGGTTGGAAAGATCTTTCGCCAAGTTTGCGTGATTTCGACTTTGTATGAGTAAGTTATGCCCTTTTGAAGTTGGGCTGTCGGATTAAAAAAGGTCCAATCCAGGATTTTTAAGGGTATTTTAGTCTTTTAGCTACCCTATTATTTTATTCCATTTTTAGGAGTTTAATATCGGTCAAGACTGAACTTGGTCTTTTTTGAAAATTAGAATTTTCACGCTAGGTCTAAGGAGAAAGAAGAAGACAAAAGGGGAAAAATCATGAAAATCAATGAAGAAAGTTGGTGTTTTCGCTAAAGAACTTGCTTCAAATAGGCATGTGAGGCTTTATATAATGTTGGGATCGTTCTCCCACGTGCCAAGCATATTATTTCAGTTTGGGTTCGTCCTAAAATCATTAGAATATTGATATTATGATACATTTTTCTTGAATTCATGGGTTGTTCTTGAATTGCCTGAGTTCTGTAGTTTTTGAATTTGTTACGTTGCATTATAGGGTCGTTTCGGATTAGATTCTTAGGTACATTTGTTGGGTATCTGTATCTAAAAGATATTTAAGAAAAAGAACCGAGTTTGTATGAATTTGGTAAAAAAAACGAAGAAGAAATTTCGACGAGCGAAATCTGGACATAAGAGACATTGCACGACTTGTTCCCAGAATGAAACACTTTGCTCCGCTTCGCGGAGCATACACGAGGTTTTCTGTCTCAAAAGATGTTTTCATAACAAAAATTAAATTATGCCTCCGCGTTGCGGATTTTAAATTCTGTTTTTTTAGATTTTTCTCATGTTTAACCGTCTAGATTCATTCCTAAACATCATGAGATCTTTTCGAACACATCTATTTCTTGAATCCGTAATTCAATTCAAGGATCAGTTAAGAGTTAAGTGAACAGAAGTTAAGAATTATAGTTAAGAGAAACGAAGAGTCAAATAAGAGGAGTCATATCAAGTTTTGATAAGTATTTTACAAATATTTTAACTTTGTTTTAAGACTAAAGTTTTGAGTTCAATAAAGAGTGAAGTTTGAAGTTTTTTCTTCAAATAAGTATAACTAACTAATTCATGATGATCTGCTGTAATTCTACAAACCCTAGGTCTATTAATGATAAGAGAATTAAGAACTGACTGAAAACTAGGGATCTAATGGGTAAAAGAAATCCACTAGTGAAATCCCACATACCTGGTGATTAAATTCCCAGAGAAATATTTACATTTCGGGGCTGGAACTACTGGAACCTTGCTGCGTTTTTTAACTAGGGTTCTTGACCTTTCCTTTCTTGCTTCTAATTTTCTAAGTTCTGATTTATGATTTTGACTTAGGTAAGTGCTTGTTATGTTTCTAGGTTTAAATTGACTATAAAATCTGATGATTTAGGTCTGAAACGACGTATCTCATGGGTTAAACGAGCTAGGTAAAGACCAAAAGACCCCTGGAAATTTTGGTTATCGGACCAAATGATGATCTGGACTGACGGGTCGTCGTTGAATCGACGGTCTGTCGTTTGGGTCTGCTCGACAGGCCTTTAGTAAAACGGGCATAACTTTTTACTCGGGGTTGAATATTAGTAAACTTAGTGGCTATGGAAATATAATTCAATTATCTATCATTCATAGGTCATGGGATACCTAATTAATTTTGTGATAAAAGTTATGACAATTTGAAGTTGACCCAACAACATTTCTCCCCTAACTGACTTCTAATTTTCACCTACGGTCCGTAGTTCCATCTACGGACCGTACTGGTCAATCATGGTTCATGTAGGAGGCTGGGTAAAAGGGGTCTTGATCCACGGACACATAATACGGACCTTAGTCTGACTTATGGACCGTAGGTTTGTCCGTGGGTTGAGACTTAGCCAATTTTTCTGAACTGAGTTTTTGGGAGAGTTTCAGTGACAAACAACGGATGTGCAGTACGGGCCGTAGATCATACTACGGTCCCTCAATTGCAATTGCAGATTTTTAAAAAACTGATTTTTTGTCTGTTTTGGATACGGGGTGTTACATTATCTCCCCATTGAGAAATTCGTCCTCGAATGAAGATTTAACTAGCTGAAACAGAGGGAGAGAGTTGCAACCCCTACTACTAAACACTGAGGACTGAGTTTTTGACTGAATTAAGTTCCAAGAACATGCAAATATGCTGAAAATTCAAGTACAAACTGAGGGAATATGATTCTAAGGCTGAATTCACGCATGAATGACTGAAAAACTGAAGATGAACTAATACCTCAAGCTAGAGTGGAATTAGAAGGAAAGAGGTGAGGATACTTGGCTTTCATGACTGCTTCTGCTTCCCAAGTAGCTCCCACTATGGACTGACTCCTCCACAAAACCTTGAATGAAGCGACTTCTTTGATTCTCAACCTTCCAACATGACAGTCAAAAATCTCAACCGGTACATCTTCATAACAAAGACTATCTTTCACCGCCACACTCTCTAATGGCATTACAGAGGTTGGGTCCCCACACACTTTTTCAAGAGTGAGATGTGAATGACTGGATGCACTGTTGCTAGTTTTGCTGGCAACTCTAACTCATATGCCACATTTCCAACCCTTTTCAAGATCCTGTAAAGGCCTACATATCTAGGACTGAGATTCCCTTTTTTGCCAAATCTCATTACCCCTTCATAGGTGACACTTTCATAAAAACTCAATTATTAACTTGGAACTCTAGTTCCCTTTTCTTTATGTCTGCATAAGATTTCTGACGACTCTAGGCTATCTTAAGTCTATCTCTAATGAGTTGCACTTTCTCCGTAGCATAAAGGATTGAATCTGGTCCTATTTAATTTGTTTCACCTATTTCAAACCAACCAACATGATATCTACATCTACGCCCATACAGAGCCTCATAAAGGGTCATCTAAATGCTAAAATGGTAGCTATTGTTATAGGCGAATTCAATAAGAGGAAGGTGATCATCCCAACTACCTTGAAATCGATGACACAAGCTCTCAACTTATCCTCTAGGGTTTGAATGGTATGCTCTGCTTATCCATCCATCTGCAGATGAAATGATGTGCTAAGGTTAACCTGAGTACCAAGACCCTTCTAAAATGACATCTAAAAATGATAGGTAAACTGAGATCCTCTATATGAGATGATAGACAATGGAACCCTATGCAACCTCACAATTTCATTAATGCAAATCTTGGCATAGTCCTCTGTCGAAGTTGTAGTCTTGACCACCAAAAAGCGAGAAGACTTAGTCATCCTATCAATTATCACCCAAATGGAGTCATGATGTGTGTACGCGGTAACCATGTGATGAAATCCATATTGATCACTTCCCACTTCCAAGTAGGAAGTCTATCTCTTGAGTCAAACCCCCTGGTTTCTGATGTTCTACCTTGACTTGCTGACAATTGGGGCACTTACTCACAAAATCTGCTATATCCCACATCATGTCATTCCACCAACAGACTTTCCCCAGATAGCGGTACATCTTAGTGGCACCTGGATGAATAAAATATATGGAGTTATGGACTTCTGCAAGAATATGTTGTCTCAACTCGCCCACATCATGAACACACAATCTACCCTGGTAGCAAAGTACATCATCTCCCCCTTGGGACAAAACCTCCAATATCTGATTATGGACTGCACCCTTAAGTTCAAGCAAGATTGGATCGTGTCTTGCTTTTCCTTAACCTCCACTACCAAAGAATATTATGCCCCATTCTGAACTGTTACACCAATGTCTGATATGCTCATAAGGCGAACTCCCAAGCGAGCAAGCCTGTGAATATCCTTCACTAGTTCCTTCCTTTCTTTCTCAACATGGGCTACACTATCCATATATAATATACTATGAGCATCTTCTACTACATTCGCCTTACCAAGATGGTAATGCACACTCATATCATAATCTTTAAGGAACTCAAGCCATCTCCTCTGGCGAAGATTCAACTCTTTCTAGGTGAACACATACTGAAGGCTCTCATGGTTAGTGAACACATCTACATGAACACCATACAAATAGTGTCTCCAGACCTTGAGTGCAAACACCACTGCTGCAAGCTCGCGGTCATGAGTTGGATAGTTCTTCTCATGAACCTTAAGTTGTCTAGAAGTATAAACTATAAAGTTATCTCGCTGCATTAACACGCAACCTAGGCCAACTCTGGATGCATCACAATAGATCACATAAACATAGGCACCCTCTGGAAGAATCAAGATTGGACTTATAGTCAATCTAGTTTTCAATTCTGCAAAACTTTTCTCACATTCACATTACCATTGAAATTTGACCATCTTCTGAGTCAACCTAATCAATGGTGAGTCTATGGATGAAAATCCTTTCAGGAACCTTCTGTAATAACCCATTAGACCTAAGAAAATTTAATATATGTAGTAGAGGTAGGTCTGGTCCATTGTTTTACTACTTCTATCTTCTATGAATCCAATCGGATCCCCTCGTTAGATACAATATGACCAAAGAAGCAAAAGATTACAACCAAAACTCACATTTTCTAAACTATACGAATAATTGGCGATCTTTGAGTGTCTGAAGAACAATTCTCAAATGACTCGCATGTTCTTCCTCATTCCTAGACTAAATGAGGATATCATCAATAAAGACGATAATGAACATGTCCAAGTATTGTTTGAACACTTTGTTCATCAAATCCATGAAGCTGCAGAAGCATTGGATAGTACAAATGACATAACTACAAATTCATAATGACCATACCATGTTCTGAAGGATGTTTTCAGAATGTCACTATCTCAGACTCTGAGCTGATGATAACCCGATTTGAGGTCTATCTTTGAGAAGTGACTAGCACCCTGAAGTTGGTCAAACAAGTCATCAATCTTGGGAATGGGATACTTATTCTTGATTTTGACCTTGTTCAACTGTCTATAGTCAATGCACATTCTGAGAGAACCATTTTCCATCTTTACGAACAATAAAAGTGCACCCCATAGAGAAATAATAGGTTTGATGAAGCCCTTATCTAGAAGGGTTTTCAACTTCTCTTTCAATTCCTTAAGCTCAACTGGAGACATTCCTAGGCTGGGTATATGAAAGGAGATCAATTCCAAAGTCAATTTCCTTTTTGAGAGAGACTCCAGGAAGATCTTCAGGAAATACTTCTGGAAATTCATTGAGTACTGGAACTGACTAAAGAGTTGAGGTTTTAGAGCTAGAATCCTTAACCCAAACTAAATGATAGAGATAACCCTTGAGATTATCTTTTGGGCCTTAAGGTAAGAAATGAATCATCCCATAGGAGCTAAACTAATACCCTTCCATTCTAAGATTGGTTCATTTGGAAACTTAAAGGGAACAATCCTAGTTCTACAATCGACTGAGGCATAACAGGAACGTAACTAATCCATGGCTAGAATGACATCGAAGTCTAACA
Organism: Solanum pennellii; assembly: GCF_001406875.1. NCBI lineage: Eukaryota > Viridiplantae > Streptophyta > Magnoliopsida > Solanales > Solanaceae > Solanum > Solanum pennellii. The sequence goes on along the minus strand of NC_028643.1, from coordinate 6,210,331 downwards.
TTTCTAACTCTACAGGGTCTGCTGAGGTAACTTTCTAAGAGAATGTGACATGGCAAATTCTGTATACCCGTCTAAGAATAACTAGGTCACCGACTGGAGTAGAGACTGAGAAAGGTTCTAAGAGAGTTTCTGGGCTGACGTCAAATTTGACTACTATGTAAGAAGTTATAAAAGAAAGAGTAACCCCTGGATATAACAATACATAAACATCAAGGTCAAAGACTCGTAACGTCCAATGACTACATCAGCAGAACCATCTTGATCCTGGCAAAGAGTACTCATGTCTTTAGAGTCGTAGTTATCGATGTGTAGTGCGCCACATCTATAATTAGAAGGCTGCAACATTTAGTAAATTATTCACTTCTTTCATATTCCTTTCGTGCATTAGTGTTTAGCTCTAAAAGTTTTTCTCTAACTCGTGCTTGTGCGTGTTTTCATATAATCTGCCTCCACGAATAGCAGCAAGAGATCGTCAAGCTAGAAGGAATGTTGAACCTCAAGAACAAGAGTTACGCAATGCACCTGAAGTGCAACCTGAGTTCTGTGAGGCTATAAGGATGAATCCCCCAAGATTCAATAGTTCGAGAACTACTGAGGATCGAGAGAACTTAACTGAGGAACTGAAAAAGGTGTTCGAGGTTATGCATGTTGCTAACACTGAGAGAGTTGAGCTAGCTGCTTATACTCTCAAAACATAGTTTGATCAGTGGAAAAATGTAGACATTAAGATGCACCACCTGTGAGTTGAGGAAACATAAAGGGTGAATGTGAAATAACATCATGTTGATAATCTCTTGTAATAAACAAGTTTAATTTACTTGTGGCTTCAAGTGTGGTTGTTCATTGTGATTCTGATGTACGTGTTGTTTGTGATTATTGATTGCCTTGGGTACCACGCCAGAACAACAAGTTCACTAATGGTTGGCTCGAGTATCGCACCTGGTATGGAGTTTCATAACGGTTGGCTTGTTCACCACGATGGTACAGTAATAGTTCGTGTATAGGTTCCACAAGAGGTCTGGTATGTTTTGTTGTGATCATGTGGGACACATTTCATTTGTTTGTTAAGTCAAGATATGTGGTTGTGAGTCTATGTCCTTTCTGAATTGTTAGTACACATGTTGACTTATATTATTTTTTTTTGGTTTCATGTATATATTTATATCATAGGACTAGTCGATGATCCTACTAGTACATGATGGTTGTGTACAAAAATAACACTTGCTCTTTCTTTGTTAAGTATAGGGCATATTCAGGCGGCTGCTTCGAGACCTCAATTTTGAGAAAAAGTGACGTTTGAATCAAAGGGTGTGCTAATTCTTTCAGGCTGCTATAGATTGTTCTCTACACCTTTGTCCATCTTTTCAAAATCAGGCATTTGTAGATTGTTGATTCTACTTTTGCATCCCCTATTCTTGACTATTTAGTGTTTTGGTACAACCACTTTCAGTTTCTAGGGGTTATTTCCACATAGTTGTCTTATGACAATAGATTTTTTTATGGTTTTGTTGTTTTATATTGTTCTGTTAGTTGTTTAGTTGGTTTCCAATTTACAGGATAGTTGGAAGTTGCTTATCCCGCTAGATGGTTAGTATGGGTGCCACTCACCGCGGGTAGGGGTCGTTTGTGACTCTGGGTAGGGTTTCGATCAATCGTTTCCCTTTATGTCAGTAAACAGAAAGTTATGGGATTTCCATAGTGTTTCAATCAGGTTCGAGTATTGACTGTTCTTTTAGCCTCGGTTCAATCCCAGACATGTCACTTAGTCTAGTTTAAGGGATAACCAATATGTTAGCCATAGTTTTAGTCGTAATGCTTTGCTTTTAAATGGGTCTGAGTCCTGTCAATATAATCCTATTGGGTTTTTTGGGATGCCTTAGTTACGGTTTGGGTCTGGGTTTCGATGTCTCTAGTTTGGAATATATCTAGTCTTAACTAGGAATAACTTGAGATCTCATGTGTACTCATCAATCTTATGAAGGTCCATTTGAGTTATTTTCATTTCACTTATGCACGAATGTACCTTAGCTTATGGATTTATGGGAGTCCAATTTGGTTTGTAATTCATTGGTTTACTTTTATCTTTTCGTTTTATGTTTCTTATCGCTGTTGTTCCTTTCCTCAGCTTCCTTGATATAATATTTATTACTTGCTTTACATTATGTGTTTACTTTCCAAGCTTAGTCAGCCTATGATACCAAGCTACTAGGTACCATATATTCAAGGGTTCACTATTTAAGTGTTTTGAGAAATGAATTGTCAACTAAACTAGCTTACAATTGAGGAAAAATAACAATAAGTTTGTCAAAACCTCGAACTCAGAATTCAAGCTAGAACTGGTGTTGAGCAGTTTCGTAGAAACCCCCTAATTCATTTATGCGATTATTCCAAAACTCTTCGGTCGGGTTTACTATTTAAATACTTTGAGAAATGAGTTGTCAGCTGAACGAGCTTTCTATTGAGGTATAGTTGTACTATGCCACATTCGAGAAACCCTTTGAAAAATGATTACTTTTGGGAATAAAGTATATTAAATCGAAAATGGCATATCAAAAAGTAATCGTGTTTGCTGAGTCTAACTTTGTTTTTAACTTCCCTTGAATATGTTGATGAACCGGGAACTGAGCTGACATTTATGTACGTTGAGAAATGATGGTTGAGATTTTATTTGGTAGCATCTTTATTAGGATTGCAATAAGTTGATGCGTAAAATAGACCTCTTATTGGGCTAGTGCTGCAGTATCGCTTTGGTGCTTATAATTCACGAGGTATGCTGCAGTATTACTTGGATGGACATTATTTGTGGCGTATGCATCACTCAGACCATATATTTTCTCTTCTAACATGATTATAGTTCATATATAAAACCCTTTCCATGGATGACATTGCATCATATGAAGCTTGATAGGATATTATGTATGGTGCATCGACATAATTATGAGGTGTATCGGACTCTGGTGGAGAGGATATGCCACTAATAATATGATGTGTGAACTTTAAAACCATACCATGTGCGGATTCTCTTCATTGCCACCAGAGTCCAATCAACCTCAATAAGTCGATGCACCACAAACAACATACTACCAAGTTGCATATGATTCCATCCCATCCATGAAAAAGGTCTCACAAATGACTTATAATCATGTTACCCAAAAAGATCGGAATTCGCCTTTAAGAAAATATAGTTCTCTAACTGATGCATACCCCACAAATTATGTACAACCAAGTAACATTGCTGCATACCCTGTATATTATGTACTCTCCAACAAATACTGTAGCACTAAACCAAGAAAGAGCCTATTTAACACCGTTACTTATTGCAAACCTAGTAAAGACTCTACCAGCTAACAAGTTATCAACTAGTGTCGGAGGAACTACCGTGACAGCAACATCTTCTGTTGGTATGGTTGCTTCTGTCAGCAACAATCTTGGAGATATGAACATCATGATATCAAGCAGATTGCATAGTTTGGCAGCCAATTTAAGAATAAAACACAAGATGGTTCTATTTTGTAAATAAACTCTAATTAATCTGCAAAAGAAGCAAGAAAAAGAGAGTCTCTAGATTAAAATTAACTAGGAGTGTTATTTTCATATAAAAGAAGTAATTTAACCCACTTCAACTAATATAAGTATCAAAATATCACAAAATATATATTAAACAAGTAATTAAAATAGTATTTGATAATCTTTATCAAACAAATAAGAATGATAGTAATATTATTAAATTTTGATGTACGTCTCAACAACAAAGTATCAAAATAACTGAAGAATAATTGATGAAAACTGATTATTGATAATTAGAACGGTTCCGAAAAATTTTATTTATGTTATACTGAATTGATCAATTGTATTACCGTTATGGTATGACTTTTTTAAATAAATGATTGAATCGATCTAAATTATCTAGATCCTTATCCAAGTAACCCATGAAAGCAATAAAATAAACTAAAAAGGAATAATTTTAGGGATCTCATGTTTAAGTAGATGTGCATCTTGAATTTCTTTTTTTTTTTGTATGACAAATCTATTAGAGCACTTCTTGATCAAATTAAGAACTTCAATAATTTTATCTTGATTCAGTCATTCCTTTCTTTTAATTTTTTGTGATTGTATTTTTTATAACGTTTTTTGGATCCCCGATCTATAAGGTAGAATATTTAGGAAACCTCCTTTTCTTCTGATGAGAGGAGAACAAAAGAGAGGTCTTAATCCAATCCATCTATTTGTGTCTAAACCTAGCATATATCTATCTAAAAACCTAAAAAATTATTTGAATATTCAATAAAATAAATGAACATTCTTCAAACAATATATTAGACATGAGAAACAATATTTTACACATTTCTAATCTATTTGAACAAAAATTAATAAAAACATCAAACATAAGGGAATCTATTCTACGCTAGACATAATTGACTCAAATCTTTTACATTTTTCAAGTATTTACACAATTTTACATCATCAAAAATAGAAGAACCTTATCATATATAACTTTTTTCAAATTTATTAATAGGGCCTAAAACATAGGTCTACGCCTCAAAAAAATACTATTCATGCTTTGAATTACACCCCTGAACCCATATGGAATACACTAGTATATATGCTTTACAGTCAAGGAGATCTCTGATTTTTGAAATAAATTAAGTTTTATTCAAGACTTGTTTATCCAATGATAAATCAATTTAAACAAATCATGGATATTCTCATATCATTGCACACAGAGAAGCAACCTAAACATGAATTAAATCAGACAACACATCAGACTTAAACTCAAAAATTTAACTAACTTTATTTCAAAAAATTTATCTCCATAAATAATCACTAAACATGATGAATCTCAATGTATGAAAGTGAACTCAGGAGCAAAGCTTTTTCATCTCAAGATTCAAAAATAATTTTTAAATTTAAACTTTAACACTCATTGGTAATAACCATATCAACACAACAAACACTTCTACATTTTTATAAATAATAATAATAATAAAAGAATGCCAAAATTTTTATAAATTAAAAAATTAACAAATTTATTTTTCATCCCGTAGATGGTTTCCATTTACAAAACATCAAGAACACGAGTCATTCTACCGGAGAGCACATATAAGGGCAAAAGGTCAGTTGCATGAAATAGCGAAAATATAAAAACATAGAGAAAAGAGTATTTTGTATTGTTACCTGATGGCCAAGGACGCAGGATGATCAACTTAAAAACATAGATGATATGTAAAATGAGTAGGTGGACTTTATTTTTCAACCACAGTGCGAACATTGTGTAGGTGTAGAGGTCGTTTGGGAAAATGAAGATTGTGGGGCAAAAATAAAAACCCTAATCTTAAGGGAGATATTTAAATGAGAGGGAGCGGATGGGATGGGCTGGTCTCCTATATCCATGTAATGTTGCTTTGATTCGGGATTTAGGCCCAAATGAATTTTTATTTTATATTTATTTTTTCATTTGAGTTATTAATAAAAGGTCACAGAAAATTTCAATTAAAAAAATAGATTTCTTTTTCATAGGTCATATGAAGAGATTAACTGATTTTTTTAGTTAAAAACTCAGTTGTAAAACTAAGATTTCACATTGAAACACAAAGAAATAATTTTATATATTTTTAATAAAGGAGATACTGGAGAAAATAAGATCGAACTTAAAACTCAATTGTCTTTGTAAATCAAATAAAAAAAGTGACATTGTATATCTAATCAAAGATTGATCGACAACCTCTGAACTCCCTCAAAACCATAAACTCGTCTTCTCCATTCTCTTTTTTCTAGATCTAATTTTTTTTTAGTTATTGTGACCTTCCCTTTTATAGTTGACCCCATCCCGTTTTTGGTTTTATATATATATATATATATATATATATATATATATATA
>NC_028643.1:6197518-6203971 GCF_001406875.1 Solanum pennellii | reverse complement strand
TATATATATATATATTAAATATAATAAAATTTTAATGAACATATTTTTGTAATATTTCTTTTCTTTGCAAATAAAAAACAAAAGTATTATCGAAAAACCACAACTATTTTTGCGGTTTTTTTCCCAAGTAAATCTACTAAGAAATAAAATTTGATACAACAGTAACAAGAGGAAGTATCATAGAATTGGATAAAAGTACTAAATTATCAAATGTAAGAAAAAAGTACTACAAATTCAAGATTGATAAAATGATGCAATATCAAAAAATAATTTACAAAAAATAATAGGGAAAAAGGAAAAAATATCTCCTGAACTATCGAAAATGGTATGCAAATATCCTCTATCATACTTTTGGGATATTGGTGTCGTTGTTGTCCAAAAACTAGAGCATATATTCCCTTCACTCTAATGGAAGGCTAAATGGAGACACGTGACACAATTTTATCCATCGATATGATATTTAATAAATATCGGATCAGTGAATTAGATTATGACATGTGTATGTGCATTAGTATAAAGGGAATATACTAGTTTTTAGATGGCAGGGGCACCAATGTCCCAAAAGTATAATAGGGGATATATGCATATCATTTACGATAGTTTGAGAATATATTTATCTTTTTTCCAAAATAATAACTCAAAAATTATAAAACCTACAAAATCAACCAATGTACATTAATCATTCAAAGAAATTAAGAAAAATACATAGAAGGTTTCTGATAAACCACCCAAAAAAGAAAGTTCGAGAAAATTTATAATAGAAAACAATAAAAATAAGTTAGAGGCAAGAGAGAAGAAACTTATGAATACCTCTGAAGAAAATGTATTGAAATTGGAAAAACTAAGGAAGGGACAAAGAGAAAGTAAAGAGTAGGTGATGAATTTATAGTGGCAAAGTTAAAAATATCAAGGCTGGAATTTTTGGTTAGATTTTTTTCAATTTAACTAGGATTTTATAGGTCAATATTTAGTAAATCAATTAAATATATTCCCTATATGTTTATTATAATATTTTCTAAAATGATGTGAAATAGGCGTTTGTCCTTGAAATAGTTGATATTTGGAAGGAAAAAAAATAGTTTTTGAAGTTAAATTAAGAAAAAAAGTATTTGAAGGTTGAAGTTGTGTCTGGACATAAAAATATAGTCTATAAGTATCATGAGTGAAAAATTGAAAGATAAATGATATTTGAAGATCGAACGGTGTGAAAAAATAGGTATGCAGACTCAACCAACTATGTTATTCCCTATTTTTTAGGGATAAAACACAAGTACCCCCTAGACTATAACCGAGATCTCAAAAATACACCCTAACTAAACTAAGGTCCTATCCCCCCCCCCCCTTAAAAAAAATCCTTTTTTTTGTAATTTTATACTTTTTGTCTTACATGTCATACTCCATTACTTCACGTAGTTGAGGCATGTGGTAGATGTTTGGGAGCCACGTAAGCTTTAAAAATGTAAAAAATGACAAAAAATATTGGGTCGGAGGTAATATGGTCTTAGCTTAATGTTTCTTTGAGATTTCATTCATAGTCTAGGGGTACCTTTGTCTTATCCCTATTTTCTATGACATCAAATTTGTGTGAATAATTGAAAAATATAAAATATTTGAGTCAATGATATATCTAGATCAAATTCTCCTTTCATGTTTTCGTGATTTTTTATGTTTTAAATAGATGGAATATGTGGAAAAAGATGTCTCTTATTTCTTATTGCTTGATAAATTTCCATTTTCTTTGTTTAGCATGATTCATGTCCCAGGGACAAAGTATCTTTCATTTAAAGAAAAAAAATCTAAGCTGTTTTTGGATGGATATATGTTGATCTAGTTATAGGTGGCAATAGATAGATTGGAATAAAATACCTTTTTCATCTTCTCCTTTAATCAAAAGATAAGAAAGTTTGCCTAAATTTAGGGGATCTCGTGGTTCCTATGCTGCTGTGTTTCTCGGTTCTTTTCTTTTAGTGCTCTCTTAGCAAAGATTATGAACCCGAAAAGAGAAGAGCACCGTCTACTCATACTGTCACACCGGCAAGGAGTTTCACTTTCTAAATAGACAGGTAGAGTTCAACTTTTGCTTGTTCCTTTCCTTCTGTAGGTAAAGAGCTCTCCTTTTTTCCTATAGTTCAGGATTCTCTCTATGCCCACATCTATTTAGTCAAAAGGCTATTTCATTCACTATAAGGATGTATTACAACCTGAATCAGTATCTCTAATAGAGTGATATCAGGTCTTCTATGTGATATTGATCTTCTATTTATGGTAAGCGGTCTGCCTTTTTCCTTACTAGATCAAATAGGGAAAGTCAAACAAAAAAGTACAGGAAAGAAAACCTCATTCAATGACAACTCTTTCTTCTGCATAGTGATAGAGTTGCCTATCAATCGGGTTGTACCATCGCCTTATCGTTTTCCAATAGTCGCACTTGTTGCTGTCTTGGTTAAGCCTTTCTTCATCTGGTGTGCTATGATGGTATGGGGACGGGGTACGGAAAAAGAAACGTCTCCGAAGAAAAAAAATGGGGTTTCCAATATTTCTCCACGCTCAACAAGATGCGGGAACATCCGAGTAATTGCCTGCGTATTCAAACGCGCTCACGAAGCGCACAATAGAATAAGACCAATAGAAAACATTCAACTTGACTTGTACCTGGAACAGAGAAAAAGGGTATTCAATTAAAATCCAGACACTTTTTTTTATTTTTCGCTTAGTTGGGTTCGGCATATGCTAAAGCCAGAGCATGATGGCACGAATTGATCGAGCAAAGAATCACAATTATCAACTATCACATTCAGAAAGACTATTGGCCTAATTTCACTCAACTAAATAAACTAAAGTCATATTGTCAACTAGGGAAATTGGCAGAATCAGGCATCTCAAACATTGATAAAGGAAGAACCAGGCTTTCATTAGGATGATATTTCTTTCTTCCGGATGACAAGGTTTGCTAGTTTCCTTAAGTACACTTGTATCTATCTATCTATCTATGTCGGGGAGGGAGGGGGCAGGAAGGAGATATATCAATAGACGACCTATTTTGAGATTGACTTAAGTAATATCCTAAGTTTCTCTCTAAGCCCTTTTTTCAGCCTAGTCCGGAGCCGAGTGGTAATGGACCTACTTGCCTTGGTTGTAGACCTGTTACGGTGCGAACCACTATGTAGATAAGAAACATAAACAGCGTAATAAAAAACAATACTTTTAGTATCAAGATTGTCACTTTGTAGTATATATTTTCTATTCTTTTCTATTGCTTTTATTATATATACATATTTAGCCAAAAAAAATAATAATAAAGTTGTGTCACATCACACCCTTGAGCCTTAGTAGATCTGCACCTACAGGCTACTATTTTACTAAATGTTTAATTTTTTTATTTAAATTTATGTAACGTAGTTTGACTTGACATGAATATTAAGAAATAAATAAGAGATAAGTGTTAAAACATACTTAAATTATCCTCTCTTTTTTTTAATTCATACCTAAACTATTGAGAGTGTGAGTTTCATACCTAACTAGTATGCGAAAATTTAATATTATGAAATCCACAAAATAATACTTAAACATATCCAGCATTAAGACTAAAAACTACAATATCTTAGATACAAGATTATGTGGTAAAAAACGTTAATAATATAAATTAAAATGAAATTTATAACATCTTATCTGTTATCCTTAACATAAGTATAAATTAATGACCTTAAAAATATATACCAGAATTTGTAATATAAGCAATAGTGTCAGTGAGCCACTCAACAAGAGAAAAGACACAAATATTTAATTGTGTAGAAGAAGAAGAAGTAGTTCAGAATTTTCGTTATTTTAAAATGAGAAGAAATTCATCTTTTTACAGATGACAAACGGTAGTGTGAACAAATGTTAATTGTGCCTTATCAGAAAGGTTACAACTATTTGGAAAAGATGCAACCTTTTGGAAAGGTCACAACATTTCACAAAAGTCACAATTCTTTAAAAAAGTTGCAAATCTTCATTAAAGCCACAATTTTTCATAAAGTCGCAACTTTTCATTTAAATCACTAATGAAAGGGAGGACTAAAATTGGAAATAAATAAATGGAAAGGGAATCCTGGTTTGTGGTGACACTACGTAGGCGAGCCTAGGGTTCCTCGAGGACGAATTTAATATCACAGAATTTATAAAATAATACTTAAAACTTATCCTCCAATAAAATTAAAAACTATACTATCTTAAATAAAAGATCACATATTATCAAACATTAATAATGTAAAGAAAAATAAAAATTATCACATCTTATCATTTATCCTCAATAACATAAACATTAACCAATAATTGTAAACATGCAGACCAATATCTGTAACCTAAATCATGCTGTCAGTGAGTCACTCAACATGAGTAAAGTACACAAATATATAATTGTGTAGTAGTAGTAGAAAAAGAAGAAGAAGAGGAGGAAGAAAAAGAAGTTTAGAATTTTTTATCAATGATTGTAAAAATACATACTAGTCTGTAACATTAACCATGGTGTCAGTGAGCCACTCGACATGAACAAAGTACATAAATAGTAGAAGAAGAAGAAGAAGGGGAAGAAGAAGAAGAAGTTCAGAATTTTTGTTGTTGTAAAATGAGAGAAAATTCCTCTATTTATAGGCAAAAAAGGATTAGTGTGAACTAGGGGTGGCAGGGGGACCGGGTCGGCCCGCCCCGGCCCGCGTCTGGCTTGAGATCCGGCCCGTCGGACCTGGTCCCGTTTTAATTTGGGGGTGTTAGGGTTGGGAGATTAGTGGACCGGTCAGGGGCCGGTTCACCTGTGCATCCCGGTCGACCCAGCCCGTTCCCGGCCCAGTTGAACCGGCCGGTTCACGGGATCCCCTATATATATTTTTTAAAAAAAAAAATTAAAAAATAGTCGTTGGGGAAACGTCTAGTGGGCCCCCCAACGGATTTCCCCCCCTTTTTGACTTCCCAAACACCCTTTACCACCCCCTACTTTCAATACTTTAATTTAAACCCTCAAGTTATAATAATTACACTTTAATCCATTTTTAATATTATAAATACTCCTCTATCCCTTACAATTTCATACAAAATCATCTATTCTCATTTCTCTCATCTATTTTTCTATATCCTGTCAACTCTCAAGTCACAATCTTAAATTTAATTTCTATTTCTTTTTAATTCTCATATTATTATAATACATATTAATTTTTAATTCTAAATTTCATATTTATATATATATATATATATATATATATTTTTTTTTTTTTATATATTTTGTGTTATTATTATTTTTATATTACACTTAACATATAATTAAGTATGAGTCTAGTAAAAAATATACCAATAAAGAAAAAGAGAAAGAACAAGATAACGAACAAAGTGGCATTTTTAAAATATTTAATTTTGATAAAAAAAATAGTAAAGAAAAAAAGAATTGTAAATATGGTGGTACTTCATCTAAATTAACGTCTAGAGTTAGATTTAATATAAACGATTCTACTTATGTTGATGATACTGCTTATGATATTAATTCAAATGTTCAACTCAATAATGAAAGTTTAGAACGACGTTATGGTAATATTAATCATAATCTTGATGAAAAATCACGTGAAGAAGTAGAAGATGATTTGGGAGAAGAGAATTTAGAAGATACACCTACTAGTTCGGTGACACAAGTTCCAAATAAAATTATAAATTCAACGTAGAAAAATCGTGGACGTCAACCCCTTATACCTCTCACAAGGGAGAAGGTAAAGTATCAATGCCCTAAAACTTCTATTGTGTTGCAATTTATGACATTCGATAAGGAAAATAGTGTTGTTATTTGTAATAAGTGTAAGCAACCTATTAAACATAAACAAAGTGGGGGTCAAGGTGGGACGGGGGATTAAAAAGATATTTGTTATCTTGTGTGCCGATTCAATATAAAGAAGTTAAAGCATTAGCCAATAGAAAAAAAAGGAATTCCAATTAATGAATTTGATATTAGTGGTAATGCATCGGTAGGGGCTTCTAGCATGGTTAAAGGAACATTAGATCCTTCTAACCCCAGTGGTCCACTAACACAACATAAATAAAATAAGGAATTAGATCACGAAAATTTAGCTAATATGATTTCTGTTTGTGGATTTGCCTTGTAGTTTTCTATAACAACCTGTTTAGTAGGTTCGAGCAGTAAAATTATTTTGATAAAAACTGGCTGGGTCGACGGACCACGCGACGGACCGTCATGGTCACGACGGCCCGTGATGGATTCCGTCGTCCCATACTTGTGTAATTTCTTCTGCTGCTCTCCTCATTACCTCGACGACAAGTAGGACGAACCGTCATAGGCACGACGGTCCGTCGAGGGTCTTCGTACCAAAACACTTCAACTCTGGAATCTGGGTACTGGAGTTAGTTCTCTGAACTTCAGGACGGACCTGCAGGACGGACCGTCATGGATACGACGGACCGTCACAGGGTCTTCGT
>NC_028643.1:6194049-6194613 GCF_001406875.1 Solanum pennellii | reverse complement strand
GTTAGAACTAGAGCAACAACTGTGTCAACACCAACACCGGCGGGACAGGGTGCGTCTGAGCCAACCATTGGGACTATAGATCGAGGAGGAGCAGTGACAGGAGGCCGTGGTAGAGGTTGCAGGAGGACGCCCTCTAGAGGTAGAGGACAAACACCGGGTCCAGCTAGTAATAGGGCAGTGACTCCTCCACCGACTGAGGAGGTAGTGAGAGAGGGTGAAGAAGGGGAAAATGAGCAGGTTCAAGAGGAGGAATTACCACCCCAGACTACCCCAGAGATGATTAATCAGATTCTTACTTATCTTAGCGGGTTATCTGATCAAGGTCAGACACCTCCAGTGTTTCCTGCACCAGCACCTCAGGCTCAGGGAGTACAACATGCAGCTGTTGTGGCTCCCCGCATGGATGCCTCATTGGAAGTAGGCACGTTTCCTCGATTGACTACAGTGTCTATAATGACAAGTGATCAGCATGGACTTTTCACTAAATTCTTAAAGTTGAAACCTCCAGTATTCAAGGGTGCTGAATCTGAAGATGCCTATGATTTTCTGGTTGATTGTCATGAG
>NC_028643.1:6146426-6188217 GCF_001406875.1 Solanum pennellii | reverse complement strand
TTCAGGGTGAGCTATTATTCCTAGCTCGGGCTGGATTCTCTTCTTCACGTCTTGATGTCTTTGAAGTTCGGCCACGGACCATCTTTTTACTTATTTTAGCTTCTTACATACTCTTAGACTTAGTAATTTGAGGATAGATGTTCTTGATGTGATGACTTCCAGATTTTGGGAATAATGAGTATTATACTTTAGAAGTTTATTTAATTGATTACGCTAATAAGTTTTGGATCTTCCGCATTATTTTTACTATTTAAAATTGATATGCTGGTAAATGTTGGGGTTTAGAATTGTTGGTTCGCTCACCTAGTAGGATAAGTGTGGGTGCCACTCGCGGCTCGTTTTGGGTCGTGACATTTTCCTTCAAATTCCGATTTTATTGAATATATTCAACAAACTTATAATCCTTCTTATAGAGGTTTTTCAAGAAATAATGTTAAATCTTATGTTTTTGTTTATCAAGGTAAACATTGTCAATTTCTTCGCTGTATATTTTGCATATTAGATAGTAGAGTGTCTATAACTTCGGACATGGGTCATAGTGTTAATGGAAATTATTATTTAACTATTACAGCACATTAGATTGATCATAATTGGAATTTGCAAAAAAGAATCATAAGTTATAAACAATGTGTATAGAAAAAAACTGGTGGATATTTAGCTTCAAATATTTTAAGTGTTTTAGATTATTACTTGATTATTGATAAAGTAATGTCGGTCGCATTAGATAATGCATCTAATAATATAAACACTGCTAAACTGTTAAAAGTTAGATTATGTCTAATTGACAATAATGTTTTTCATGTTAGATGTGTTGCACATATATTAAATTTAGTTGTACAAGATGGTATTTTATTATTTGATTGTGGTTGCATAAAAATTGAATATGTCGTTGCCTGGATTTTTCATACTAACAATGCGCTAGAATTAGAAATTTAATGAGCGTTGTTTACTATGTGAATTGTCACCTAGAAAAATTTCAAGACATATTAAAATAAGGTGGAATTCTTTTTACGAAATGTTTTCAGTTGCTTACAAATATAGAAGACCCATATAAATGATGTTCAATGCTCATAATGCTGACCCATTAGATAGAATTTGTGATAAAGATTGGGAAGAAACTAAAGAACTATTACAATTTTTAAAACTTTTTATGATGCTACAATCATGTTTTCTGAAATTTATTATCCTACTATTTCATCAGTATCAATAAATATTTGTCTCTTACAATTCAATAATTTTCTAAATATAAAAAAATAGATAAATTTAGGATTGCAATTGAAGGTAGTAAAAAATATTTTTTTTCCTATTCCTCAGATTTATTTAACTGCTACTTTACTTCATCCTAGTTATAAATTACGAGGTGTGCAGGGCCTTGTTGACACTTTTTATGAAACATTAGAAATTTTACCGAAAGAAATTCCAAGTTGTGAAACGTGTAAGTCTAGCATAAAAGTAGAAGCAAAAATGTTGTATGAAAAATATAGAACTACGGAAAATATTCAAGGAGAAGTTGGTCAAACTTCTAATCCTGAGATTGATTTTGAAGTTCGAATTTCAACTGATATGCGAGGTGTTCGTGGTCTTAATTCTACTAACCGTGATGATTTTGAAGAATATCTTAATCAATCTTTAGAAGCATTGAAAATCAAAGATGACAATGAAGATTTATTAGGATGATGGAGTAGGCGAAGCGTTGCATTTCCAATTTTGAGCAAAATGGTTCGTGATGTTCTAGCTATTCAAGCTTCATCAGTTCCATCGGAGGTTGCTTCAGTGCGGCAAGGTTTCAAATTGGTGATCATAGACATTCATTGGTGGAAGACAGTCTGAAAACAACAGTTTTATTTAAAGACTTGTCAATGCCAATAGGAGGAATAATAATTTGCTAAAGTTAAATTCCAAACAAGCAACTTAGATCAAAACGCAAATAGAATGCAGTGCTAATGAATTAGAGTCACAAGAGTTTCTAGCAAGTTTGACAACAACGTAGGATATCACCATCGGTACGATGCGACAATTAGAATTGAATTTTAAAGGAGAACATAGATATTATTAGATTACATACGAGAACTAATTGAAACAGAACCCTTCCTAGAATGTGGCTGCGTAAAATTAGTTATTCATCTAATATCTATAACAGATATTAGATTTAAATATGAGAACTTATTGAAACAGAACCCTTCTTAGAAGGTGGTTGCGTAGATTAGTTACTCCACTAATATTTGTTAATTGTAACTTCTAAGTTCTATTAAATAAATTTGAAGGTTTTATTCAAGTTTTTTTTTATACAATTATTGTATTGCATTTTAATTTTAATATATACAATTAAATATATACTAAAGTACTAAACTAACTTTAAAATACTTAATTTAAAACTTGTAACTTGACATTTGAAATTTCAAGCTTACATTACTTTAAAATATTTAAATACAAATTTAAACTTTTCAAATTTGAAATTTAAAAATCTAAAGTTGAAACATGAAGCTTGAAATTTGAAAATTGAAACTTGAAATTTGAAAAATTTAATTTAAAATTTGAAATTTGAAAGTTAAAAGTTAAATTTAAAATTTGTTAGCTAAATACATATAATTTCAATACAAATAAATAAGTACTTAAAAAACAAAAAAATTCCCAATCACGTCCCCCCAAATCTCATCCCATTCCGTATATATAGTGGGACGGGATGGGACCTCTTTTTGTCCCCCAAATACCATTCCCGGCCAAAATCCCCCCATCACCGACCCCCATCCCGTCCCGTCGCCCAGTCCCAGTCCCCGTCCCCGTCCCCTTGTCAGCCCTAGTGCAAACAAATGTTTATTGTTCCCTTATCAGAAAGGTCATAACTATTTGAAAAAGGTGCAATCCTTCGAAATTGTCACAACTTTTCATAAAAGTCATAATATTTCATAAAATAGCAACTTTTCATTAAAGTCATAATTTTTCATGAAAATTATTACTTTTCATAAAAATCATAATTTTTCATTAAAGAGAGGGCTAGTTTTGGAAATAAATAATTTTAAATGTGGTGGTGCCATGTAGGCGGACCTAGAATTTCCTCTTATATAAATATAAGATTAGTTTGAGAAATACACATCTCTCTTTTATAACACACACACACACTCTCTCTCTCTCTCTCTTTTGTTTAAAAAAATTGTGACATCGCAATCCGCATGGACAAAACATTCCACTTTGACAAAAATTTCATAAATTATTATCTAAAAAAAAAGAAGTAGGTCTGTTTTTGACCCTCAATAAATAAAGAATTTTAAAACTTGTGATCTAAAATAAATGGGAACATGCACAAGTACCCCCTAGACTATGATTAAAATCTGAGATACACACCTTAACTAAACTAAGGTCTATTATCCCTGAACTTTTTTTTTTTAATTTTATACACCTTTTAGCTTATGTGGCACACTTCATTACTCCATGCAATTAAGGCGCGTGGGAGATATTTGAAAGTCACGTTAGCCAAATAGATGCACAAAATTATAAAAAGAATAAGTTCATGAGATTAATAGGACCTTACAATAGTTAATGTGTGTCTCTTAAATTTCGGTCATAGTCGGGGTACTTGTGAATTTTCTCAAAATAAATTATTAATTTTTATGTAATTAAATTTGTTATAACAATTTAACTTTAAAATATTTATTTAACCTCTAATAAAATGACTTTCAAAACTATTTAAATTTGTATCACGTTAGACAAACTCATATAAATCGTAATTGAGGTAAATAAATAGTGTTTTATTAGAATAATTATCTGTAGCTCATTTCTCAAGAAGCCATTGAGAAGCCAACAATGGCTTCAACTTGTCTGGATATGGTACTGAATCCGAATTTGATTCCTTCTGTTATGTTATTTGCTTCAGTTTCATTTGCATATTTGACTCTTTTTTATTACTTTTGATTGCAGAGCTTTCTTGGGAATTTTTGCAACAACTGGAGTTTCAGACCTTGTACAAGACTAACACCTTGCATTTCCCAAGTGGGTTTTTCCAAGTTCAATTTTTTTTTCGAATTATTCCAATATGATAATCATAGCTTAGAAATGGAAGAATTTGATAAAATGTAGGTTGAGATTAGGGCTAAGAAATCACATAATATAGCTTAGGGCTTATGATGTTTCTTGATGTTAGCATTTTTGTTTTGGTGAAATGTAGGTTTGAGATTTTCACTTTGCAATTCAATTGATGGGTCAATTAGAATTTTGATACTTCAGGCATACATTTCATTTGGAGAGATTCGTATTTGGTTTACTGTAGGTATCTTCAGATTTTGTGTCTTTGTATCTGATTACTGAAACACTAAATACTTGGAAATTCTTGTATTGAGATTTGGTAAAAAGAAATGTTGCGATGATTATGTGAACAACTCATTTGATTATATATCATTCATCACAATAAGGTCTTCCTTTTCAATGTTTAACGTGGGTATTAGTTGAACATGTGTTGCAGGAAAGGAATAGTTTATTGCTCGGGAAAAACAAGAACTATACTAGCTCTGTTGGATATAAGGGAATTCCGTTAACAGAAATTTCTTGTGTTCCAAGTGCTGTTGCGAGTTGTAGTGAACTTCCTCCACTTGTTAGTGCTTTAAAAGCTTCAGCTGAAGAAAATGCTGCAAGTTTTCATTTTCCTGGCCATAATAGAGGACAAGCAGCACCATCATCGTTAACTCAGCTCATTGGTGCAAAACCGTTTCTTCATGATTTGCCTGAGCTTCCGGAGCTTGACAATCTGTTTTCACCAGAAGGTCCCATTCTCGAAGCACAAAAAGAAGCAGCAAGACTTTTTGGAGCATCGGAAACATGGTTCCTTGTTGGCGGTAGTACATGTGGAGTTCACGCGGCCATTATGGCGACTTGTTCACCTGGAGATACTCTTATTCTCCCACGGAATTCTCATATCTCAGCCATATCTGCCATGGTATTGTCTGGTGCACTCCCTAAGTATATCGTCCCTGAATATGATTTCAAATGGGATGTTGCTGGTGGCATCACTCCATCACAGGCAAGTAAAACATCCTGACATGCATCTTTATCAAAGTCGTCTTTATGCAAGAATTAAATTATCTTGAATGCATTAGTGGAACAATATTTTAAGTGTAAAATCATGCAAACTAGTGATAAATTTATAGAAGTGTTTGAAAGACTATTACACTTGTATCCGTAAAAGAATGAAGTTCTTGTTATGTAGGTGAATGATGTAATCAAAGAGCTAGAAATGGAAGGCCGAAAAGCAGCAGCCCTTTTGGTCGTCTCCCCTACCTATNACGATATTTTAAGTGTAAAATCATGCAAACTAGTGATTTAAATTTATAAAAGTGGTTGAAAGACTATTACACTTGTATCCGTAAAAGAATGAAGTTCTTGTTATGTAGGTGAATGATGCAATCAAAGAGCTAGAAATGGAAGGCCGAAAAGCAGCAGCCCTTTTGGTCGTCTCCCCTACCTATCATGGTATATGCAGCAACCTGGATGAGATTTGTCATATTTGTCATTCGTATAATATCCCCGTAATTGTCGATGAGGCTCATGGGGCCCATTTAGGATTTCATCCAGAGTTGCCTAGCTCATCCCTCAGCCAGGGAGCTGATCTTGCTGTACAGTCTACTCACAAAGTTTTGTGTTCGCTTACGCAGTCATCTATGTTGCACATGCAAGGAAATCTTGTTAATAGAGAAAGAATCAGCAAAAGCCTACAAATGCTTCAAAGTAGTAGCCCTAGTTATCTGCTTTTAGCATCTCTGGATGCTGCCAGGGCCCAATTAAGTGAAAATAGAGAGTCTGTTTTTGACAAAGCAATGGACTTGGCTCTGGAAGCAAGAAGCTTGATTAGTAAAATTCCTGGAATCTCAATCATTGAGTTCCCAAGTTTCTCGAGTTTTTTCCAGATCGACCCATTGCGACTCACCATTGGTGTATGGCAGTTAGGTCTTTCAGGTTTTGAAGCAGACGATATCTTGTGCAATGATTTTGGTGTTGTTTGTGAACTTGTTGGGACCAAATCTTTTACTTTGGCATTTAACTTAGGGACTCAAAGAGATCATGTCCTTCGGCTTGTAGCTGGTCTAAACCATCTATCACAAACTTCTCACTTTCCTCAACCTGTGAAAGAAGAAGGCAAAAATGTAAATCATTTTGTATGCCTTGATGATATTAGAATAAGAATGAGCCCTAGAGAGGCCTTCTTTGCTACAAAACGTAAAGTCAGCATAAGAGATAGCCTCGGTGAAATTTGTGGAGAGCTTGTATGTCCTTATCCACCTGGTATTCCAGTTCTAATTCCTGGTGAGATCATCACAGCAGAAGCATTGAATTATCTCCTGGAGATCAGAAGCAAGGGTGCTGTTATTACCGGAGCAGCTGATTTCTCCCTATCATCTTTTGTTGTATGTGTTACCTAAGCATTCTTCCGTCCCCTTAAGTAAGTAGTTCATGTACAAATACGAGTGACTTTGGTGTTAGACCACCCTGCATTTGGCATTAGAGATCTTAAGCCTTTCCTATATTGCATGTAGCAGCAGTTTTGGGTATAGTTCAAGTTCAAAAGCAATATCGTTCAGAGCTTTCAATGGGAACTGTCATGAGCCTATTAAAGGAAACTGGTAACTCAAAGGCACCTCAATGAGACTATTATGTGGACATGGCTACTCTAGGTTTGTTTTTTGATAAAATCAAAGACATTCATGTTGTCTCTATTAATGCTCGTCTCAACATTGATATCTGAGGGTTCCACATTCTTCTTTTCCTCATTGTATGTATAATTCTGGTCAAACGAAGGTGGACGTATCCTCTATCAGCAAAGCAAGAGGCAACAAGATGATCCTCATCAAACTGGACATAAGCAATACAAGCAGGTGAAGAAAGAGAAACGCCGGCAAGCTATTACTCATTAGATGGCATTTCCAATTGACATTCTTTAGCTCATCTAAAACCAACATGCTCTTTAAGTGTATGCTATTCCACTTTTGGGGACCGTTAGCTATTTGGCTTCTATGTTGGGTTAATAAACCTTGTAATCATTTGGGGTGGCTGAGAGATTGTTTGTGAGAAGTGGTGGAACAATGAGAATATGTAGCAACCCATATATTATTTCTTCTATAATGGAATTATTTTCTTCTGTTGCAAGCTGGGAAGATAAAAAATTGCATGTACTCTGTATGCTTGTTCTGTTTCTTTTTTCATTCTGATGATAGAAACATGGCATAGACATTAAGATTAAGGTGTTGTTTGGTTGGGAAGAAGGTTATATCATGATTATTTATTTTGGGATAAGTTATCCTATGATAAGTTATTCCATCATTTATATATGACAACTGGAGTTAAAGTTCGAGCTCCAACCAGTATAAATGGCGGGATAAATAAGTTTAAGATTGCATTATTAAACCTTATACATTATGCCAAACGACTCCTAAGAGAATTGGAAAAAAATGATGATAATCCTTGAAAAGATGGAAAATGAAGTAAAAATCTAGATAATGAATTTTGGAGATTTTCTTAAACGGGCCAGGTAACAATTTCTTTTTAACAAAATAGACGCAGTTATATGTAATGGATTGATATTGTATAAATAGTTATGTAATGTATCAATAGCGTATAAATAATATATAACTATGCATCTATGATATAAAATATTCCTCAACTTTCCAATTTAGAGCTTATATACCCCTCATTACAAAATTAAAGTAGTTGGCTTATACCAATACCGTTACAAAAATTGTTCACATATACTTTTTTAAAATGAGCTACTTTTGTTACGAAAATTATATCAACTCTAAATCGCAAGTTGAGGGGTATATTAAAGATGTATATACATTCACATACGTTGTTTATACAATATTTATAAATTTTAGATTGATTTTTTTTTCAATATTGACTTACTCAAATTTCCTCTTGATTGTTTCAAATTTTAGATATGAGCTCCTCTCAGTATTTCAAATATTTTGATATATTATTTACTTGGAACAAATTATGACATTAATGGACAAGTTGTCACTCTTTCCTCAATTTGCATTATAATTAATACTTTTTGTGTTAATTTAAAGGATGTTAAGGGGTTATTAAATATATCTCATATCTATTAATGATTGATTAAATTAAGATATAATAATAAGAGAAAAAAAATACTAAAATATTCTCATGCATGCCTGTTATTAGGTTGATCACAAGAAATCTGTGTTGCAATAAATATTCTCATGCAGTTCTAAATTAATCATTTTATTTCACAGAAAAAAAGGAATGAAAAGTACTAAAAGAATTACGTCAAAGGTGTTTATGTGGTATTGATAAGTTCATAGGTGACAAGTAGTTTTGGATTAAAAATGATTGTACTGATATTTTATCAAACTTAACAACCAACCATATTTTTAATAGCCTAGAATTGATAAAAGCTAATTACAATTTTTAATAATTGCGATAAATGATAGATGCTAGTTATACACTTTGATTACTAGCATCAAAAGAATTAGCATATTACAAAATAAACACACGAGTGTAGTAGCATATTACAAGAACAGATACCTACAGACACAAGTACTCAATGAAATCGCACGAGTGTGTATTTGAGGACGGTATGTACACAGCATTACCCGATCCTTGTNGTAGATGCTAGTTATACACTTTGATTACTAGCATCAAAAGAATTAGCATATTACAAAATAAACACACAAGTGTAGTAGCATATTACAAGAACAGATACCTACAGACACAAGTGCTCAATGAAATCGCACGAGTGTGTATTTGAGGACGGTATGTACACAGCATTACCCGATCCTTGTGAAGATAGAAAGGTTATTCCGATAAACCCTCAACTCAAGTAAAGCAAATCCAAATAAGTAAGAAAAGGAAATACAATAGTGAATAAACAATATAGAAAATATTGGAGAGAAGAGTATCAACAACAAATAATACTATAAACAAAGCAGAAGAAACAATATGTGAAAAAAAAACACTACAAACATGTAGTACAGGAACAAAATATCACTCTACTCGCACATTGAACTCAACCGTTTCACAACATGATCAGAGAAAAGAAGACTTATTGTAGCAAATACTAAAATGCACTTTGAAGCTTCTTTCACATGGAGATGTTATTCACCTTCAAACAAGTAGGAAACTAAAGCACAACTACTACAGAACTAAAATCAGCAACCAACATGACAAGTAAGCTGTCACACAGAGAATGACAGACGAGTGCTTTCTCGATCTCAATAATCAAAATGAGCCAACACTAATCATGTATCAGCTCTCCGTCGAGTCAATATTAACACTAAAGTTATCTGAGGAGCTATTAATCCACATGCAAACAACTAGACCATTTGTGTTCACCAACATGCTCCTGTGAAATATCCACAAGTTTTCCAGTAACAATAAAGTCTTTAATCATCTCCCATCTAGGGTATAAGAGAGGAGAAAGAATCACAAAGGTATTGAAACGAAGGAAAAAACATTTCTTCCATCTTTTCAGAGAATGATGGTAATCATCCATTATAAAAGGAAAAAGAGTTATAAGACATGGTGATAGTAATAACAAAACAACTACCAGAGAGTTAAGTTGAATAAGCTTCAATTATTGCACATACAACTACAGTAGATGGTTTTATCCACTTAGCCACTACGCTCCACTATTAAATTCAGTTACTAAGAAATCAATTCAAAAGTATCCCCAAATGATAAACTCAAGCTAACAGCCTAACGCGGTCATGCATTTTGTAATTTGGTAATCCACCAAAGCCTTAAAGCTTGTCTCATATGCAAAGAACAAAACTGCTTAAATTGATCAGTAGGTATACAAATAAAATAAATCACCCTTTCAGAGAAGACTTCATATGATATATAAAACTAGAACATTACAAGAACTCGACTCACGTATGGACAACATGGAGAAGCAAAAACAGAGGATGCATATCTCCCCCTCCTAGCAGGAAACATTAACAAAGCATCTTATTTCTATAACCAATACACCTATTATAAGTGAAATCTCAATTGTTTTCTGCCAAGTACCAGATTCCTGACAGCTACACTACAATATGGAGTAGAACAGCTCAAAGAAAGCAAGAGAAGGGCTGAAACAAGAAGTTTCATCAGCCAGATCAATCAATCAATCAACATCAACCATGTCTCAATCGCGAGTTAATTGGGCTAGCTTCTAGTTGAGTTAGCTATTATCTGTATTTACTAAGAAAGCAAAATAGAGGGGATTCATAATAGCTCAACCATGCCTTCCATAAAAGAGAGGCTAACCAACTTCATAATATTGTAAGTAAAGACATTCACCATAATACATGAAACAGAGAAACAGATGATAATACAAGCATAAATGCAAAAAAAAAAAAAATGTTTCATACTTCACACACATCAAAATAACCAAAATCAAGGTGATTCACTAAAAAAAAAAAGACAACTCTTTTATTAAAGTTTCACAAGCCATTACCATCAGAAGAGTATGTAAAGAGCCAACAAGACATAGTTTTATTACATCTAAACCTAAACCCTAAATTCCCAAACAATTATTAACAAGAAAAGGGCTTTAACATAGGGCTGCAAATAATGATCCATACATAGCAAAAGCCAAAATTAGCTCGACAAATATAAAATTGATGAGTATCAAGGTGATCCAGCTAAACAAAAATCCAAACCAACCCATTACCAATAGAAGTCAAATCGATTGATATCT
Source organism: Solanum pennellii (assembly GCF_001406875.1). NCBI lineage: Eukaryota > Viridiplantae > Streptophyta > Magnoliopsida > Solanales > Solanaceae > Solanum > Solanum pennellii. The sequence continues at coordinate 6,177,539 of NC_028643.1, read as the reverse complement.
GAGAAAGGGGGTTTACACGGGGCTAAGAAGCTGAGAAAGAGAGGGTTTTGGTTCAGAATTCATGCCAATGATGATGACAAGAGGGATGAAACCATAATGGGTGACAACTTTAGCTTTCTTTGCTGTCCATGTCCCCCACTCCTTCACGAACTTTCCCACCGCCGCCACTGCTCCGTCGTCCTCGTCCGCCGCCGCAGCTTTCTTGGTGTTCTTCCCCTTAGGTTTCAGCATGATCTTCGAAGACATGTTCGTAGTTTCTGGTGCAGAGAGGAAATCTAGAAGTGCGAGATTAGCCCAAAACTTCCTTCTTGTAATTTTTCAATTGGTTTAATTGAAGTGAGTGAGATTTGGTCTAATTTTAATTAAATTAGGGAAAGGGGTATCAATAATTTTTTTTAAAAAAAAATGGAATTAAAGGATCTTAACCATATCAAATATATTTTAGATTTAATAAAGAGGATGATTTTTATTTGGTTTTATTATAAATTCATTGAACGAGTGGATTGTCTATTGAGTTAATACATTAATTACTTAGTTATATTTGCTAGGTTTGATGAACCTTTATTGGATAAAAATGTATCTATTTATTATTTCTGTTGTCCTAATTTAGTGACATTTTTTCTTTTTTGAGAGTCAGTCAGTTTAAGTTTGACCGAAAATTTGTGCAAGAAATGTTCAAGTTTTTTCAAATGAAATTTATATATTTGTAAATTACGTAAAAAATAATATAATCTAAAATAATTTTCCTCAAAATGTTTAAAAGATCTATGAAAAAATTACGATCAAAGATAAACTTGTCTGAATCTCGAAATTCAAAAAGTTTCACATAAAATGAAATGGAGGGAATATGACATTTTATATGATGATTTTGGAGTATTTCTCAACCTATAAATAGGATTATTCATTCAGGGAGACACATGAGATACTTGAAGACTTTTGAATAAGATGATCTCTACATTTTACTCTCCATATCTCTTGCATAGATTGTCTTATAGTATATTGATTATGTTTAACAATGTGTTATTAGCACGAGACTCTAGCCAATTGATATTGAATTTTAACTTTTCTCTAGCTCACATTCTGGTTGATCTCGTTATGAGAATCGAGAAGGGAAAATGATAACTACTGTAATCAAGGTATCATAAGTATAAAATCAGGTATGCATTTTCTATTATCTTTTTTATATATAGAGTACATTAGTGTTAGGTTACTAACATTGACCAAGAACCAAATGCATATACTACTGGTTGAATATGACCAGCTCTACAAAATTTCTTAAATGAAATAACGCAGTGGCGAAGCTAGAAATTTTACGAAGGGTGTCACACACAAATACTAGCCCATTCAAGACGTCTAGAACCCATCTAAGCGGTTTAAAACCATTTAGCTATGATAACCTATTGTGTTAAGGGTGTCCAAAATATGTCATTTACTCACTTTGTGTATCATTTTATAGTACTTGTATATACAATATATTTTTTTGACAAAGGATATTCAATTGGACACCGTAGAAGAAGGTGTAAAGTTTTAGTAGCATGAATTTAAATATTACTTTGATAGACTCTAATGGTAAGTCATGTTATACTTCGGTTTATTATACCATTGGCTGAGGGTAAGACAATCGATTCGAGTCTCATCGCATCAAAATGGTAAGACATCAGGTTAAAATCCGGATGAAGCATAGTAAAAAATGCTTGAGGGTAAGACCGTACATTCAAGCTCTATCAAACAAAGAGGATAAGACATCAAATTGAGTTTTGATGCACCATAATGATAAGATATTGGGTTTGAGTCCTATGAGGTGTCTAAAATGAACACCGCCCACGTGAGGTGCCTAAGGGAAATTTCATGCCAACTTTAAGGGGCCACTGATGGGTTAGATCAAATATCTTAAAACAATTCCACTAAGTACCCTAATGATTGTGAGATTGCTTAACATAAATAAAGATCATTTCCGATTTCATGAAATTAATGATTGAAAATACCATATATTAGTGCAATGGATGCACATATTAATTATTCATTATGCAGATGTCAAAAATTGTGGGTACTCTTATCCCTAAAAAAACATTACAACTTAATTCCTACTTGGTACCTACTCTTCTTTGTTATTTGAAAAGAGTTTTGTATTGTCTAGTTTCTTTCCTAGCAAGATTGTCTTTTCAATCTTTTTTTTTTCTTTGTGGATTTGAGGCATGGTTTTCATGTCCTCTTCTAGTCATTATAACAACCTAATGGTGATTGCTTATTAAAAACTAAAACTGCTTAAAATTCTATTGCTTAAACTTTCAATATATCTGGAGGCTCTTTTCATGATCCTCCAATGAAACAACTCATCATATGTTTATTTTCGCAGCATTTGTATGACGATGAGTGGGGCAGATCACACATAAAGTTTGTACATCAAGTTCTGCAATAATTTTGGAACAAGTAAAATTACATTGTTCATACACATCTTGTTGTTATCATAGATTTGTGAGGACTTAACTCAGTTCATGAGAAATTTACCTTTAACTAACAAACGTCTTTTACGCAGGAAACAAGTCACAAATATAACACATTTTCTTTGTGTTTATGCCTTAAAATTAGGTCATGTAGCTCAGGCTCTTTGATATGGTCTTTAAATAGTTTTACCTACTCTGTCAAAACATAACATCTTAAAGAATCACAGAAATGAAAGTTATCTTAAAGAATCAATGGGTAGTTAAGCCAGCTGAGGCAACATGGAATGGCACTGTCTCCTTATCAGAATTTGATCAAACATTTGCTCTAACTCATGTACCAACCATCTATTACTATAGATTTTTCAATGATTTTGTTACTGATGAAATCGTCGATACCCTCAAGATCTCACTGAGCAAAGCGCTAGTATACTTCTATCCATTAGCTGGGCGTTTACGTTGGATCAATGGGTCCCGGCTTGAGCTAGACTGTGATGCCTCGGGGGTTTTTCTAACGGAAGCTGAAGCTGATGCTAAGCTAGATAATCTCACCGATTTCTTGTTATCACCGGATTATAATAGCTTATTTCCTCGTGTAGATTACACTGTCGAAATTAATGAGCTCCCTTTGTTGTTTGTGCAGCTCACTAAGTTTCAATGTGGTGGTATTGCTCTCAGTTTCGCAATCTCACATGCTGTTGTTGATGGACAAAGTGCTCTTTATTTCTTCTCTGAATGGGCTAGGATTGCTCGTGGAGAGCCGTTAATGTTTTCTCCTTGTCATGATCGAAAACTTCTCCGAGCAGGGGAACCTGCAAATGCATCTCCTACTTTTGAGCATTTACAGTTTAACACACCACCACTTTTGATTGGCAAGTCCAGTACTGAAAACGAGAAGAAAAAAACAACGAAAGGCGCTATGTTAAAACTTACTAAACATCAAGTAGAAATGTTGAGAGAAAAAGCAAATCAAGGAAGATGTTTAGAGGACAGTAAAGAGCGTAGTTACACGCGTTATGAAGTTGTAACTGCTCATATATGGAGATGTGCATGCAAAGCAAGAGGTCATAAATTTGAGCAGCCTACAAATTTATGCATTTGTGTTAACATACGTCAAAAAATGAATCCGCCTTTGCCTAATACCTACTTTGGCAATGCTATTGTTGATGTCATTGCCACCGGGGCCTCAGGTGACATTGCCTCGAGCCCATTGGAATGTGCTGCTAAAAGAGTTAGAGAAGCTATTAACATGGTGACAAGTGATTACGCAAACTCAACGATTAATTTCTTGAAAAAACAACAGGATTTGTCAATATATCAAGATATTCATGCATTTAGAAACAAGGAGGGGCCTTTTTATGGGAATCCTAATCTTGGTGTGATAAGTTGGATAAGTTTGCCAGTGTTGGGGTTGGATTTTGGATGGGGTAAAGAGATACATATGAGTCCAGGGATTCATGAGTATGATGGTGATTGTGTTATACTCCCAGAGAATGAAGGGGATGGATCTTTGACTGTTGCAATTGTTCTTCAACATGCTCATGTCGATGCTTTCGAGAAATTTTTCTATGAAGATATTGAATGTTGAAAAGAAAACATGTAACTTTACTTGTACTGATAACATGACTATTACTACCCATATATAGCAAAGCAAAATAACACTTGAATATATTCCTATTTGAAATCTTAATTGTATCTATCAATCTATAACATGTCTACTTAGATTTCATTAGAGTGATTACAATCATATCCCATTGAAGATATCCTTATATGAATGTCTTTAATTGTATGAATACTGCAAACAAGCTACTGATAAAGTAACAGATCCAAGAGCCATGATAGACATGCAAAAAGGGTTAATCAGGAGAATCAAAAGCATATACTGAGCCTACCACCAACAAGAAGGATTCTTGTGTTCATAAAGAGACTCAGAATGTATATTTTGTAAGTATTGAACCGACCAAATTGAGATATTTGTTTAGGTTCTGAATTTTAATAAATAATATCTTTAGTTCATTTAATCTTGATACAATAATTATGATATGTGTAGTTTGTTTTTATTATTTTAATGTATTAATGAATTGGATAATAACAAATTACATTCATGAAATAATAATTAGTTGATAGAATCATATCTCGAATATGAGATAGAAGACACCCCTTCATGGTTGCTTATAAGCTGACGTGAATTATTAGGCATAGAGATAAATGATAAACTTAATCAATGAATTAGATTTTTCAAAAGTTTGATTTATTTGATTGGTGTCGGTAATTCTAATACGGAGAGTTAAATAAGTGTAGTGGTAAGAAAATGAAACTAAATAATGGAGTGCAATTACACATTTTTAGTGGTACAATCTGTGATTTATTATGATATGATTAATTCATGCTTTTACGAATTAAATATTATAATTGAAAGCCTCTGCTAATAACTTTGCGGTTCCTACTTTGTGTGATCAATTAATTGAGTTCGGAAAAGAAAAAGGTTGTTAGTATTTTTTTTCAGTTTTGGANTGCTTTTACGAATTAAATATTATAATTGAAAGCCTCTGCTAATAACTTTGCGGTTCCTACTATGTGTGATCAATTAATTGAGTTCGGAAAAGAAAAAGGTTGTTAGTATTTTTTTTCAGTTTTGGAATAAACCTCTTTCAAAAATTTATTGGTTTAAAGAGGTTTTCATTTCCTTAAAAGAAGAAAGAAGAAAATATTGAGTTACTTTGTTTCTTAAAAGAGGAAAGAAGCAAATATTGTTGTTAATGATTATTAATGGTGTTTAATGACTCTTGAATATCCTTTATTATGTTAAGAGAAAATACATAAAATCTCATCTGAACTCGGCAACAAAATTTAGTTTAACACCCCCTTAATTTTATTTCAAGTGAATTTAAATCCACCCTAAGTTTATAAGATCAGTGTCACAATGGCAAGTGTATTCGACATGCTCCATGTCATCGATACATAGTGCCACATTGATAATTATTTAAATTTTGAGTTTCTTATTCTTTTTTTTTTGTTTTCTTAATTCACAATTTTAGAAAGGAAACAAGAAAAAAAAATCCAAGATTATAATAAGAAAAATAAACATTAAAAAATTCTCAAAAAAGATCAAACTCCACAAATCTAAAATTTTCAAGACTATTTCACTAAAAACATTTAATCTTTACGGCACATTATCAAAGTAAATACATAGTTATAATTAAAATTTAATTTGAGATGAAAAAATTATAATTTTTTCACTAAATGAGCATTAAGTTCGTCAAATTAATAAACTCTTTCATAAATAGTGTTCTTGAAGCAAAATTGTTGATTCTTTTTCGTTGTTCAACACATCTAAGAATAAGTGAGAATAATTTAAAATTATTCTCATTTAGTGATGGAAAATAAATGGGGTTATGAATGTTTCGAAGAAGAAGAAAGAAGGGGGTAGAAGAAGAAGAAGAGGAAGAAGAAGAAGAAAGGGACGAGGTAGGTGGTGGCTAAGACAGTGGAGTTCGAAAAAGGAAGAAAAAAGGGTGCAGAAAGAGGGTTCGAAGAAGGAGAAATAGGGTGAATGTGAAGGGTTTCGAAGAAAGAAAAAGAAAGTTGACAGTTCGAAAAAGAAAATAAGGAGGTGGTGCAGGTGGTGGGTGAAGGTGGCAAGGGGTGGTGGGTGTGAGGAATAAAAATGGCTAGGGTTGTTGGTGGATGAGGGCGGTGGGGTGTAAGGAAGATAAAGAAACAAATTTTTATTGGCTGAAAAGAAAAAATAAAGTAGCCTAATTTTTTTTCTCTTTGATTTTTAACTTTTTACGCTTTTTTTTTAATTTCCCCATTAGCCATTAAGATGGTATTTAATTCATTTGAAAGTTGTTTAGGGGTATTTAAACACCAGTGTAGTTAAAGTATTAAAATAAGTTTTGCAACCAAGTTTAGAGGGGATTTGATGTATCTTATGTTTAATACTTATTAATGGTTATTGATGATGTTTAATGCATGACTTTTGAATACATTTTGTTATAATGACTGTGCATATAGGCTTAATGATATTTAATGTTTGTTAATTGTTACTTTTATTGTCCCTAATTACTTGTTAACTTTTACTTTTTTACTTTTTCCTAATTACTTGTCCATTTTGACAAATCAAGAAAGAACAATTTTTTTTACCTATTATATCCTTAATTAAGTACTTTGAAAAATGTAGAACTTTTTGAAAATCTTAAGTTTTTTAATTCATCCACTTCATAATTAATAGGGGTAATGGTAAACTCACTATGTCAATAATTATTTTCTTAGTAAGTGTATCAACTCAAAAGTGGACAAATAATTAGGGACAGAGAAAGTATTGATCATGACTGTTGGATACCCTTAACGATGTCTAAATACACTTAATAATATTTAATGATTGTTGATGACTATTGATCATGTATGTTGGATATTCTTAACGGTTTCTAAATATACTTAATAGTATTTAATGATTGTTAGTGACTATTAATTAAGACTAGAAACATTTCATCTTTCAAAAAATTTCCTATGCTGAATAGTATAAATAGACGTGGTGGTTCTCAAGCAAAAATCATATTTTCTTGAAAATATTTTTGCCCACAAGACTTGATTGAGAGAGTTAGTCAGGAATCAGTATAAAGCTCCAATCGTGGAGTCCATGTTCCTAAACAAGTTGTGTGAAAGTTTCAAAAGCTTAGAGTTTCACAAGTTATTTAGTTTTCATTATTATGCAATTATATATGTTTGTGATATTGAATAAGGCTTCCATTACGCATATTCTAACATTTTCCCTGTTAGAATTATTACTCTAATTTTATAATTTTTATGATTATCATCATTTTATCATTATTTTCATTAATTTTAAAATCATATATTTTTCATCCTCAACATTACTATTCTTACTTATTGTTGTTTTCTTTAAAAAGATCGTTGTTGCTTTATTTCAAATATCTTACATATGAAACTTATTACATAATATAAAATGTATTATATTAGAAGCTCACACGAATTAATTTAAAGGAAAAAAATGATAAAATTCTGCCAAGAGAGTTCTAAACTATTCGGTCAATTGGCCCATCTTCTTTTTCACAAAACGCAGATCAAAATTTGTCCAAAGCCCTTTAGAATTAGGTTATATTATATTTCTCAAAACAAAACCTCCTAAACCCTACTTCTCATCAGTCGCTACACTCCATCTCTCCCTGTCTTCTTTGAGAATATGTTCACCCCTATCTCAGTATTGGCAGGGCTATGCATTGTTATTTTTATGCAAAAATGTGTTGTTATGATCCTGTATCTATCGTTTTGAACTGGCCAATCAAGACAAGATGACAACAAATTTTTTTTTTGAGATTTTGTTTCTCTAATCTGAAGAATCGATTTTCAGATATTCGAACAACTTTTATTCAAAAATCAAATCGATACTTTCAATTCCCGCTCAAGGAACTCGAACCCTAAGTTTTTCCTTTAAATACTTGAATTTGGATTTCATTTTGGACATGTTATGATATGCACAAGTAGTATTATGAAAGTCTTAAATTTTGATATCTTTTTGTGACGTACACTTTCATCATTAAACTATTAATTTAAGCTTTTATTTCTTTATAAGCCTTCATTTTGTTTTTGTTGGTTTGTGTCCATAACAGAGACATTTAAATTTATTATGGTTCGAAATCTGTTCTTGAAGAGATAGATCCGAAGCTTTGCTGGTACTGTCTAGTTCACTGCCAACAAAAAAGGTTAGATTTATAATGAATTCTTAAATTTTTATAGAAATCTATCCGAATTTAGAAGCTACGGGGTCTGTGAGAATTTAGGAGCTATGGGATCTGTTAGAATTTAGGAGCTATGGCATCTGTTAGCTAATGCTAGGTTATAAGCTCTTATAATATATGTATATATCGGTTCTACTTTTATTATAAACACATATAAATTTTATTGAGATATATGATTAAATAAGATAATATACTTCTTTATGTTGTGCCTTTTTTAATTGTCGATGGAGTTCCCTAATGAATACAAATTATATTTTTTGTCCTCGTGTTGATTGATTAGAATAAGAGTTTGATGAAAGGAGTTTTCACCCGTAGAAAGTTAGATCAAAATAATATGCATGATATTGAACCTGCAAACCTACAAAAACAAGTAGTAGATTAAGAGGAATACACTGTGTTGTGTGGTAGATGTTTCAAATGAGTATACGTACCCATAAAGGTGATATATGAAACGATAAGGATACACATGCTGGAACATCCCTTCTATTGTGAAGAAACTCATGAGTGGTGCGCTAATATATCATCTGATGATACACAAGATGTCATTCAACTTGAAAGCTATGTCACGACCGGAATCTAGACCCCAGACGAGACCGGCGTCGTTGACCTCTCAGAGGTCGCAGACAAGCCTACTTACGTCATTCTTACTTTACATAGATTAATTTTAGCGGAAAATTTGAAATTTTTGATTCTTTAATCATACTTGCTAAACATTCTTAACATTTCGTAATCGTTCATCATCAACCATCTAACATTTAAGAGATAGGCAACTGAAAGAAATAATTCATTAAGTATTAATTGTATATCGGCCAAAATAGCACCAATACAAAGTCTGAACCAAAACAGGAAAGAAACGCTAGCGGAACATGCTCCACTAGCTCAACTCTAAAACTACGCTAGAATGTAAAACANTCAATCAATCAATCAACATCAACCATGTCTCAATCGCGAGTTAATTGGGCTAGCTTCTAGTTGAGTTAGCTATTATCTGTATTTACTAAGAAAGCAAAATAGAGGGGATTCATAATAGCTCAACCATGCCTTCCATAAAAGAGAGGCTAACCAACTTCATAATATTGTAAGTAAAGACATTCACCATAATACATGAAACAGAGAAACAGATGATAATACAAGCATAAATGCAAAAAAAAAAAAAATGTTTCATACTTCACACACATCAAAATAACCAAAATCAAGGTGATTCACTAAAAAAAAAAAGACAACTCTTTTATTAAAGTTTCACAAGCCATTACCATCAGAAGAGTATGTAAAGAGCCAACAAGACATAGTTTTATTACATCTAAACCTAAACCCTAAATTCCCAAACAATTATTAACAAGAAAAGGGCTTTAACATAGGGCTGCAAATAATGATCCATACATAGCAAAAGCCAAAATTAGCTCGACAAATATAAAATTGATGAGTATCAAGGTGATCCAGCTAAACAAAAATCCAAACCAACCCATTACCAATAGAAGTCAAATCGATTGATATCTGAGAAAGGGGGTTTACACGGGGCTAAGAAGCTGAGAAAGAGAGGGTTTTGGTTCAGAATTCATGCCAATGATGATGACAAGAGGGATGAAACCATAATGGGTGACAACTTTAGCTTTCTTTGCTGTCCATGTCCCCCACTCCTTCACGAACTTTCCCACCGCCGCCACTGCTCCGTCGTCCTCGTCCGCCGCCGCAGCTTTCTTGGTGTTCTTCCCCTTAGGTTTCAGCATGATCTTCGAAGACATGTTCGTAGTTTCTGGTGCAGAGAGGAAATCTAGAAGTGCGAGATTAGCCCAAAACTTCCTTCTTGTAATTTTTCAATTGGTTTAATTGAAGTGAGTGAGATTTGGTCTAATTTTAATTAAATTAGGGAAAGGGGTATCAATAATTTTTTTTAAAAAAAAATGGAATTAAAGGATCTTAACCATATCAAATATATTTTAGATTTAATAAAGAGGATGATTTTTATTTGGTTTTATTATAAATTCATTGAACGAGTGGATTGTCTATTGAGTTAATACATTAATTACTTAGTTATATTTGCTAGGTTTGATGAACCTTTATTGGATAAAAATGTATCTATTTATTATTTCTGTTGTCCTAATTTAGTGACATTTTTTCTTTTTTGAGAGTCAGTCAGTTTAAGTTTGACCGAAAATTTGTGCAAGAAATGTTCAAGTTTTTTCAAATGAAATTTATATATTTGTAAATTACGTAAAAAATAATATAATCTAAAATAATTTTCCTCAAAATGTTTAAAAGATCTATGAAAAAATTACGATCAAAGATAAACTTGTCTGAATCTCGAAATTCAAAAAGTTTCACATAAAATGAAATGGAGGGAATATGACATTTTATATGATGATTTTGGAGTATTTCTCAACCTATAAATAGGATTATTCATTCAGGGAGACACATGAGATACTTGAAGACTTTTGAATAAGATGATCTCTACATTTTACTCTCCATATCTCTTGCATAGATTGTCTTATAGTATATTGATTATGTTTAACAATGTGTTATTAGCACGAGACTCTAGCCAATTGATATTGAATTTTAACTTTTCTCTAGCTCACATTCTGGTTGATCTCGTTATGAGAATCGAGAAGGGAAAATGATAACTACTGTAATCAAGGTATCATAAGTATAAAATCAGGTATGCATTTTCTATTATCTTTTTTATATATAGAGTACATTAGTGTTAGGTTACTAACATTGACCAAGAACCAAATGCATATACTACTGGTTGAATATGACCAGCTCTACAAAATTTCTTAAATGAAATAACGCAGTGGCGAAGCTAGAAATTTTACGAAGGGTGTCACACACAAATACTAGCCCATTCAAGACGTCTAGAACCCATCTAAGCGGTTTAAAACCATTTAGCTATGATAACCTATTGTGTTAAGGGTGTCCAAAATATGTCATTTACTCACTTTGTGTATCATTTTATAGTACTTGTATATACAATATATTTTTTTGACAAAGGATATTCAATTGGACACCGTAGAAGAAGGTGTAAAGTTTTAGTAGCATGAATTTAAATATTACTTTGATAGACTCTAATGGTAAGTCATGTTATACTTCGGTTTATTATACCATTGGCTGAGGGTAAGACAATCGATTCGAGTCTCATCGCATCAAAATGGTAAGACATCAGGTTAAAATCCGGATGAAGCATAGTAAAAAATGCTTGAGGGTAAGACCGTACATTCAAGCTCTATCAAACAAAGAGGATAAGACATCAAATTGAGTTTTGATGCACCATAATGATAAGATATTGGGTTTGAGTCCTATGAGGTGTCTAAAATGAACACCGCCCACGTGAGGTGCCTAAGGGAAATTTCATGCCAACTTTAAGGGGCCACTGATGGGTTAGATCAAATATCTTAAAACAATTCCACTAAGTACCCTAATGATTGTGAGATTGCTTAACATAAATAAAGATCATTTCCGATTTCATGAAATTAATGATTGAAAATACCATATATTAGTGCAATGGATGCACATATTAATTATTCATTATGCAGATGTCAAAAATTGTGGGTACTCTTATCCCTAAAAAAACATTACAACTTAATTCCTACTTGGTACCTACTCTTCTTTGTTATTTGAAAAGAGTTTTGTATTGTCTAGTTTCTTTCCTAGCAAGATTGTCTTTTCAATCTTTTTTTTTTCTTTGTGGATTTGAGGCATGGTTTTCATGTCCTCTTCTAGTCATTATAACAACCTAATGGTGATTGCTTATTAAAAACTAAAACTGCTTAAAATTCTATTGCTTAAACTTTCAATATATCTGGAGGCTCTTTTCATGATCCTCCAATGAAACAACTCATCATATGTTTATTTTCGCAGCATTTGTATGACGATGAGTGGGGCAGATCACACATAAAGTTTGTACATCAAGTTCTGCAATAATTTTGGAACAAGTAAAATTACATTGTTCATACACATCTTGTTGTTATCATAGATTTGTGAGGACTTAACTCAGTTCATGAGAAATTTACCTTTAACTAACAAACGTCTTTTACGCAGGAAACAAGTCACAAATATAACACATTTTCTTTGTGTTTATGCCTTAAAATTAGGTCATGTAGCTCAGGCTCTTTGATATGGTCTTTAAATAGTTTTACCTACTCTGTCAAAACATAACATCTTAAAGAATCACAGAAATGAAAGTTATCTTAAAGAATCAATGGGTAGTTAAGCCAGCTGAGGCAACATGGAATGGCACTGTCTCCTTATCAGAATTTGATCAAACATTTGCTCTAACTCATGTACCAACCATCTATTACTATAGATTTTTCAATGATTTTGTTACTGATGAAATCGTCGATACCCTCAAGATCTCACTGAGCAAAGCGCTAGTATACTTCTATCCATTAGCTGGGCGTTTACGTTGGATCAATGGGTCCCGGCTTGAGCTAGACTGTGATGCCTCGGGGGTTTTTCTAACGGAAGCTGAAGCTGATGCTAAGCTAGATAATCTCACCGATTTCTTGTTATCACCGGATTATAATAGCTTATTTCCTCGTGTAGATTACACTGTCGAAATTAATGAGCTCCCTTTGTTGTTTGTGCAGCTCACTAAGTTTCAATGTGGTGGTATTGCTCTCAGTTTCGCAATCTCACATGCTGTTGTTGATGGACAAAGTGCTCTTTATTTCTTCTCTGAATGGGCTAGGATTGCTCGTGGAGAGCCGTTAATGTTTTCTCCTTGTCATGATCGAAAACTTCTCCGAGCAGGGGAACCTGCAAATGCATCTCCTACTTTTGAGCATTTACAGTTTAACACACCACCACTTTTGATTGGCAAGTCCAGTACTGAAAACGAGAAGAAAAAAACAACGAAAGGCGCTATGTTAAAACTTACTAAACATCAAGTAGAAATGTTGAGAGAAAAAGCAAATCAAGGAAGATGTTTAGAGGACAGTAAAGAGCGTAGTTACACGCGTTATGAAGTTGTAACTGCTCATATATGGAGATGTGCATGCAAAGCAAGAGGTCATAAATTTGAGCAGCCTACAAATTTATGCATTTGTGTTAACATACGTCAAAAAATGAATCCGCCTTTGCCTAATACCTACTTTGGCAATGCTATTGTTGATGTCATTGCCACCGGGGCCTCAGGTGACATTGCCTCGAGCCCATTGGAATGTGCTGCTAAAAGAGTTAGAGAAGCTATTAACATGGTGACAAGTGATTACGCAAACTCAACGATTAATTTCTTGAAAAAACAACAGGATTTGTCAATATATCAAGATATTCATGCATTTAGAAACAAGGAGGGGCCTTTTTATGGGAATCCTAATCTTGGTGTGATAAGTTGGATAAGTTTGCCAGTGTTGGGGTTGGATTTTGGATGGGGTAAAGAGATACATATGAGTCCAGGGATTCATGAGTATGATGGTGATTGTGTTATACTCCCAGAGAATGAAGGGGATGGATCTTTGACTGTTGCAATTGTTCTTCAACATGCTCATGTCGATGCTTTCGAGAAATTTTTCTATGAAGATATTGAATGTTGAAAAGAAAACATGTAACTTTACTTGTACTGATAACATGACTATTACTACCCATATATAGCAAAGCAAAATAACACTTGAATATATTCCTATTTGAAATCTTAATTGTATCTATCAATCTATAACATGTCTACTTAGATTTCATTAGAGTGATTACAATCATATCCCATTGAAGATATCCTTATATGAATGTCTTTAATTGTATGAATACTGCAAACAAGCTACTGATAAAGTAACAGATCCAAGAGCCATGATAGACATGCAAAAAGGGTTAATCAGGAGAATCAAAAGCATATACTGAGCCTACCACCAACAAGAAGGATTCTTGTGTTCATAAAGAGACTCAGAATGTATATTTTGTAAGTATTGAACCGACCAAATTGAGATATTTGTTTAGGTTCTGAATTTTAATAAATAATATCTTTAGTTCATTTAATCTTGATACAATAATTATGATATGTGTAGTTTGTTTTTATTATTTTAATGTATTAATGAATTGGATAATAACAAATTACATTCATGAAATAATAATTAGTTGATAGAATCATATCTCGAATATGAGATAGAAGACACCCCTTCATGGTTGCTTATAAGCTGACGTGAATTATTAGGCATAGAGATAAATGATAAACTTAATCAATGAATTAGATTTTTCAAAAGTTTGATTTATTTGATTGGTGTCGGTAATTCTAATACGGAGAGTTAAATAAGTGTAGTGGTAAGAAAATGAAACTAAATAATGGAGTGCAATTACACATTTTTAGTGGTACAATCTGTGATTTATTATGATATGATTAATTCATGCTTTTACGAATTAAATATTATAATTGAAAGCCTCTGCTAATAACTTTGCGGTTCCTACTATGTGTGATCAATTAATTGAGTTCGGAAAAGAAAAAGGTTGTTAGTATTTTTTTTCAGTTTTGGAATAAACCTCTTTCAAAAATTTATTGGTTTAAAGAGGTTTTCATTTCCTTAAAAGAAGAAAGAAGAAAATATTGAGTTACTTTGTTTCTTAAAAGAGGAAAGAAGCAAATATTGTTGTTAATGATTATTAATGGTGTTTAATGACTCTTGAATATCCTTTATTATGTTAAGAGAAAATACATAAAATCTCATCTGAACTCGGCAACAAAATTTAGTTTAACACCCCCTTAATTTTATTTCAAGTGAATTTAAATCCACCCTAAGTTTATAAGATCAGTGTCACAATGGCAAGTGTATTCGACATGCTCCATGTCATCGATACATAGTGCCACATTGATAATTATTTAAATTTTGAGTTTCTTATTCTTTTTTTTTTGTTTTCTTAATTCACAATTTTAGAAAGGAAACAAGAAAAAAAAATCCAAGATTATAATAAGAAAAATAAACATTAAAAAATTCTCAAAAAAGATCAAACTCCACAAATCTAAAATTTTCAAGACTATTTCACTAAAAACATTTAATCTTTACGGCACATTATCAAAGTAAATACATAGTTATAATTAAAATTTAATTTGAGATGAAAAAATTATAATTTTTTCACTAAATGAGCATTAAGTTCGTCAAATTAATAAACTCTTTCATAAATAGTGTTCTTGAAGCAAAATTGTTGATTCTTTTTCGTTGTTCAACACATCTAAGAATAAGTGAGAATAATTTAAAATTATTCTCATTTAGTGATGGAAAATAAATGGGGTTATGAATGTTTCGAAGAAGAAGAAAGAAGGGGGTAGAAGAAGAAGAAGAGGAAGAAGAAGAAGAAAGGGACGAGGTAGGTGGTGGCTAAGACAGTGGAGTTCGAAAAAGGAAGAAAAAAGGGTGCAGAAAGAGGGTTCGAAGAAGGAGAAATAGGGTGAATGTGAAGGGTTTCGAAGAAAGAAAAAGAAAGTTGACAGTTCGAAAAAGAAAATAAGGAGGTGGTGCAGGTGGTGGGTGAAGGTGGCAAGGGGTGGTGGGTGTGAGGAATAAAAATGGCTAGGGTTGTTGGTGGATGAGGGCGGTGGGGTGTAAGGAAGATAAAGAAACAAATTTTTATTGGCTGAAAAGAAAAAATAAAGTAGCCTAATTTTTTTTCTCTTTGATTTTTAACTTTTTACGCTTTTTTTTTAATTTCCCCATTAGCCATTAAGATGGTATTTAATTCATTTGAAAGTTGTTTAGGGGTATTTAAACACCAGTGTAGTTAAAGTATTAAAATAAGTTTTGCAACCAAGTTTAGAGGGGATTTGATGTATCTTATGTTTAATACTTATTAATGGTTATTGATGATGTTTAATGCATGACTTTTGAATACATTTTGTTATAATGACTGTGCATATAGGCTTAATGATATTTAATGTTTGTTAATTGTTACTTTTATTGTCCCTAATTACTTGTTAACTTTTACTTTTTTACTTTTTCCTAATTACTTGTCCATTTTGACAAATCAAGAAAGAACAATTTTTTTTACCTATTATATCCTTAATTAAGTACTTTGAAAAATGTAGAACTTTTTGAAAATCTTAAGTTTTTTAATTCATCCACTTCATAATTAATAGGGGTAATGGTAAACTCACTATGTCAATAATTATTTTCTTAGTAAGTGTATCAACTCAAAAGTGGACAAATAATTAGGGACAGAGAAAGTATTGATCATGACTGTTGGATACCCTTAACGATGTCTAAATACACTTAATAATATTTAATGATTGTTGATGACTATTGATCATGTATGTTGGATATTCTTAACGGTTTCTAAATATACTTAATAGTATTTAATGATTGTTAGTGACTATTAATTAAGACTAGAAACATTTCATCTTTCAAAAAATTTCCTATGCTGAATAGTATAAATAGACGTGGTGGTTCTCAAGCAAAAATCATATTTTCTTGAAAATATTTTTGCCCACAAGACTTGATTGAGAGAGTTAGTCAGGAATCAGTATAAAGCTCCAATCGTGGAGTCCATGTTCCTAAACAAGTTGTGTGAAAGTTTCAAAAGCTTAGAGTTTCACAAGTTATTTAGTTTTCATTATTATGCAATTATATATGTTTGTGATATTGAATAAGGCTTCCATTACGCATATTCTAACATTTTCCCTGTTAGAATTATTACTCTAATTTTATAATTTTTATGATTATCATCATTTTATCATTATTTTCATTAATTTTAAAATCATATATTTTTCATCCTCAACATTACTATTCTTACTTATTGTTGTTTTCTTTAAAAAGATCGTTGTTGCTTTATTTCAAATATCTTACATATGAAACTTATTACATAATATAAAATGTATTATATTAGAAGCTCACACGAATTAATTTAAAGGAAAAAAATGATAAAATTCTGCCAAGAGAGTTCTAAACTATTCGGTCAATTGGCCCATCTTCTTTTTCACAAAACGCAGATCAAAATTTGTCCAAAGCCCTTTAGAATTAGGTTATATTATATTTCTCAAAACAAAACCTCCTAAACCCTACTTCTCATCAGTCGCTACACTCCATCTCTCCCTGTCTTCTTTGAGAATATGTTCACCCCTATCTCAGTATTGGCAGGGCTATGCATTGTTATTTTTATGCAAAAATGTGTTGTTATGATCCTGTATCTATCGTTTTGAACTGGCCAATCAAGACAAGATGACAACAAATTTTTTTTTTGAGATTTTGTTTCTCTAATCTGAAGAATCGATTTTCAGATATTCGAACAACTTTTATTCAAAAATCAAATCGATACTTTCAATTCCCGCTCAAGGAACTCGAACCCTAAGTTTTTCCTTTAAATACTTGAATTTGGATTTCATTTTGGACATGTTATGATATGCACAAGTAGTATTATGAAAGTCTTAAATTTTGATATCTTTTTGTGACGTACACTTTCATCATTAAACTATTAATTTAAGCTTTTATTTCTTTATAAGCCTTCATTTTGTTTTTGTTGGTTTGTGTCCATAACAGAGACATTTAAATTTATTATGGTTCGAAATCTGTTCTTGAAGAGATAGATCCGAAGCTTTGCTGGTACTGTCTAGTTCACTGCCAACAAAAAAGGTTAGATTTATAATGAATTCTTAAATTTTTATAGAAATCTATCCGAATTTAGAAGCTACGGGGTCTGTGAGAATTTAGGAGCTATGGGATCTGTTAGAATTTAGGAGCTATGGCATCTGTTAGCTAATGCTAGGTTATAAGCTCTTATAATATATGTATATATCGGTTCTACTTTTATTATAAACACATATAAATTTTATTGAGATATATGATTAAATAAGATAATATACTTCTTTATGTTGTGCCTTTTTTAATTGTCGATGGAGTTCCCTAATGAATACAAATTATATTTTTTGTCCTCGTGTTGATTGATTAGAATAAGAGTTTGATGAAAGGAGTTTTCACCCGTAGAAAGTTAGATCAAAATAATATGCATGATATTGAACCTGCAAACCTACAAAAACAAGTAGTAGATTAAGAGGAATACACTGTGTTGTGTGGTAGATGTTTCAAATGAGTATACGTATCCATAAAGGTGATATATGAAACGATAAGGATACACATGCTGGAACATCCCTTCTATTGTGAAGAAACTCATGAGTGGTGCGCTAATATATCATCTGATGATACACAAGATGTCATTCAACTTGAANAAGCTAATTGTGGAATATTAGACTTATCAAAAGCCCACAATTTTCTTTCTTTTTGAGTAACATCATGTGTATCATCCAATCATATATAGATGTCTCTCATTAGAGCCTTCATATAAGAAGGGATGTTCTAATATATGTGCTGTTATTTTTTCATACCTCTCCTTTGTAGGTATGTACCTCGATTTGAATCATCTATCACACTGCACAGCGAATTCATTTTCATCGACCATTTTTCTTTTGAGTTTAGTAGGTTTATAACCATGCATATTGTTTTGATGTATCTTTCTAGGGGGGAAACATTTTAATGATTTTGCTACATCCAACCAACTCTTAATGTAATTGACCAACCCGAGGACATAAAATACAACTTGTATTCATTATGAAACTTCAACGATAGTTACAAAATGGAACTCTTTATCCTATTCAATCATATATTTCCAAAATTTTGATATGTGTAGTGGTAAAAAATGAAATTAAATTGAGGAGTGCAATTTACATTATTATGCTATTATATATGTTTGTGATCTGAATAAGGCTTCCATTGCGCATATTCTAACATTTTCCCTGTTATAATTGTTACTCTAACTTTAAAATTCTTATAATTACCATCATTTTATCATTATTTTCATTAATTTTAAAATTATATTTTTCATTCTCAACATTACTATTATTACTTATTGTTGTTTTTTTTTAAAAGATTGTTGTTGCTTTATTTCAAATTTCTTACATATGAAACTTTTTATATAATATAAAGGTATTAAATTAGAAGCTCAAACGAATTAATGTAAAGGAACAAAATGACAAAATTCGGCCAAAAGAGTTCTAAACTATTCGGTCAATTGGCCCATCTTCTTTGTCCAAAGTTAGGCCCAAAACCTAGAAGCCCTTTAGAATTATGTTATATTAGATTTTTCAAAACAAAACATCCTAAAACCTACTTCTCATCAGCCCCTACACTCCATCTCTCTCCCTGTCTTCTTTTAGAATATGTTCACCCCTATCTCAGTATTGGCAGGGCTATGCATTGTTATTTTATGCAAAAATGTGTTGCTATGTTTCTCTATATTTCCTTTTGAACTTGTCAATCATGAAAAGATGACAATTTTTTTTTTGAGATTTTGTTTCTCTAATCTCAAGAATAGATTTTCAGATATTCGAATAACTTTTATTCAAAATTCGAATAGATATATTCGATTCCCGCTCAAGGAACTCTAACTCTAAGTTTGTCCTTTAAATACTTGAGTTTGGATTTCATTTTGGACATGTTCTGATATGCATAAGTAGTATCATGAAAGTCTTAAATTTTGATATCTTATCACACACGATGTACATTTTCATCATTAAACTACTACTTTAAGCTTTTATTTCTTTATACGTCTTCATTTTGTTTTTTTTCGTTTTCTATTCATAACAGAGACATTTAAATTTATTATAGTTCGAAATCTGTTCTTGAGGAGATAGATCCGAAGCTGGTACTGCCTAGTTCACTGTCAAGAAAAAAGGTTAGATTTATTATGAATTCTTAAACTTTTATAAAAATCTACATGAGTTTAGGAGCTAAGGGATCTGTTAGAATTTAGGAGCTATGGGATCTGTTAGCTAATACTACGTTTTAAACTCTTATATTATATGTATATATCGGTTCTACTTTTATTATAAACACATATAAATTTTATTGAGACATATGATTAAATAAGATAATAGACTTTTTTATGTTGTTACTTTTTTAATTGTCGGTGGAGTTCCCTAATGAATACAAATTATATATTTTGTCCTCGTGTTGATTGATTAGAATAATAGTTTGATGAATGGAGTTTTCACCCCTAGAAAGATAGATCAAAATAATATGCATGATATTGAACCTGCAAACCTACAAAAACAAGTGCTAGATTAAGAGGAATTAATTGTGTTGTGTGTTATATGTTTCAAATGAGTATACGTACCTGACAAGGCGATGTATGAAAAGATAAGATACACATGCTGGAACATCCCTTCTATTGTGAAGAAACTCATGAGTGGCGTGCTAATATATCATGTGATGATACACATGATGTCATTCAACTTGAAAGCTAATTGTGAAATACTAGGCTTATCAAAAGCCCACAAATTTCTTTCTTTTTGAGTGATATCATGTGTATCGTCCAATCATATATAGATGTCTCTAATGAGAGCCTTCATATAAGAAGGGATGATCCAATATATGTGCTGTTATTTTTTCATACCTCTCCTTTGTTGGTATGTACCTCCATTTGAATCATCTATGACACTGCACAACAAATTCCTTTTCATCTACCATCTTTCTTTTGAGATTAGTAGGTTCATAACCATGCATATTGCTCGATGTATTTTTCTAGGGGGGAAACATTTTAATGATATTGCTCCATTCAACCAACTCTTAATCTAATTGACCAACCCGAGGACATAAAATACAACTTGTACTCATTATGAAACTTCAACGATGGTTACAAAATTAAACTCTTTATCCTATTCAATTATATATTTCAAATAGTTTGATTGGTTTTGATGGTAAAAAATAAAAATTAATTGAGGAGTGCAATTTCATTATTATGCTATTATATATGTTTGTGATCTGAATAAGGCTTACATTGCGCATATTCTAACATTTTCCCTGTTATAATTGTTACTCTAACTGTATAATTCTTATAATTATCTTCATTTTATCATTATTTTCATTAATTTTTAAAATTATATTTTTCATTCTGAACATTACTATTATTACTTATTGTTGTTTTCTTTAAAAAGATTGTTGTTGCTTTATTTCAAATTTCTTTTATATGAAATTTTTTATATAATATACAAGGTTTTAAATTAGAAGCTTAAACGAATTAATATAAAGGAAAAAAATGACAAAATTCGGCCAAAAGAGTTCTAAACTATTATGTCAATTGGCCCATCTTCTTTTTTCCAAAACGCAACTCAAAATTTGTCGAAAGTTAGGCCCAAAACATAGAAGCCCTTTAGAATTAGGTTATATTAGATTTCTCAAAACAAAACCTTCTAAAACCAACTTCTCATCAGCCGCTACACCCCATCTCTCTCTCTGTCTTCTTTGAAAATATATCCACCCCTATCTCAGTATTGGCAGGACTATGCATGATTATTTTTATGCAAAAATGTATTGCTATAATCCTTTATCTTTCGTTTTTAACTGGCCAATCAAGAAGAGATGACAATGATTGTTTTTTGAGATTTTGTTTCTCAAATCTGAAGAATTGATTTTTAGATATTCGAACAACTTTTATTCAAATTTCAAATAGATACTTTCGATTTCCGCTCAAGGAACTCTAACCCTAAGTTTGTCCTTTAAATACTTGAATTTTGTTTTTGTCATGTGATAAGCTCAAGTAGTATCATAAAAGTCTTAAATTGTGATTTCTTATCACATCATTATTAAACTACTACTTTAAGCTTTTATTTCTTTATAATTCTTCATTTGGTTTTTGTTGGATTGGGTACATAATAGAGAAATTTAAATTTATTATGGTTCAAAACATGTTCTTGATGAGATAGATCCAAAGCTTTGCTAGTACTGCCTAGTTCACTGCCAAGAAAAAAGGTTAGATTTATTACGAATTCTTAAATTTTAATAGAAATCTATCTGAATTTAGAAGCTACGGGATCTGTGAGAATTTAGAAGCTATGGGATCTGTTAGCTAATGCTACGTTGTAAACTCTTATTATATGTTTATATCGGTTCTACTTTTATTATAAGCACATATAAATTTTATTGAGACATATGATTAAATAAGATAATAGACTTTTTTATGTTGTGACTTTTTTAATTGTCGGTGGAGTTCCCTAATGAATACAAATTATATTTTTTGTCCTCGTGTTGATTGATTAGAATAAGAATTTGATGAATGGAGTTTTCACCCCTAGAAAGATAGATCAAAATAATATGCATGATATTGAACCTGCAAACCTACAAAAACAAGTGGTAGATTAAGAGGAATTCACTTTGTTGTGTGGTAGATGTTTCAAATGAGTATACGTACCTGGAAAGGTGATATATGAAAAGATAAGGATACATATGCTGGAACATTCCTTTTATTNTGGAACATCCCTTTTATTGTGAAGAAACTCATGAGTGGCGTGCTAATATATCATCTGATGATATACATGATGTCATTACTCTTGAAAGCTAATTGTGGAATACTAGGCTTATCAAAAGCCCACGATTTTCTTTCTTTTTGAGTGATATCATGTGTATCGTCCAATCATATATAGATGTCTCTCATGAAAGCCTTCATATAAGAAGGGATGTTCCAATATATGTGCTGTTATTTTTTCATACCTCTCCTTTGTAGGTATGTACCTCCATTTGAATCATCTATGACACTACACAACAAATTCCTTTTCATCTATTATCTTCCTTTTGAGATTAGTAGGTTCATAACCATGCATATAGTTTTGATATATCTTTTTAGGGGGGAAACATTTTAATGATTTTGCTCCATTCAACCAACTCTTAATATAACTGACCAACCCGAGGACATAAAATACAAATTGTATTCATTATGAAATTTCAACGATAGTAAAAAAAATAAAACTCTTTTTCCTAATCAATCATATATTTCAAAAAGTTTGAAAAGTGTAATGGTAAAAAATGAAAATTAATTGAGGAGTGTAATTTACATTATTATGCTATTATACATGTTTGTGATTTGAATAAGGCTTACATTGCGCATATTCTAACATTTTCCCTGTTATAATTGTTACTCTAACTTTATAATTCTTATAATTATCATTATTTTCATTAATTTTTAAAATTATATTTTTCATTCTCAACATTACTATTATTACTTATTGTTGTTTTCTTTTAAAAGATTATTGTTGCTTTATTTCAAATTTCTTACATATGAAACTTTTTATATAATATACAAGGTATTAAATTAGAAGCTCAAACAAATTAATATAAAGGAAAAAAAAGACAAATTCGGTCAAAAGATTTCTAAACTATTCGGTCAATTGGCCTATCTTCTATTTTCCAAAACGCAGCTCAAAATTTGTCCAAAGATAGGCCCAAAACATAGAAGCCCCTTAGAATTAGGTTATATTAGATTTCTCAAAACAAAACCTCCTAAAACCTACTTCTCATCAGCCGCTACACTCCATCTCTCTCTGTGTCTTCTTTTAAAATATATGTACCCCTATCTCAGTATTGGCAGGACTATGCATGATTATTTTTATGCAAAAAGTATTGCTATAATTCTCTATCTTTCGTTTTGAACTGGCCAATCAAGAAAATATGACAATGATTTGTTTTTTTGAGATTTTGTTTCTCTAATCTGAAGAATTGATTTTCAGATATTCGAACAATTTTTATTCAAAATTCAAATAGATACATTCGGTTCCCGCTCAAGGAACTCTGACCCTAAGTTTGTCCTTTAAATACTTGATTTTGGATTTCATTTTGGTCATGTGCTGATAAGCTCAAGTAGTATCATAAAAGTCTTAAATTTTGATTTCTTATCACATAATCATTAAGCTACTACTTTAAGCTTTTATTTCTTTATAAGTCTTCATTTTGTTTTTGTTGGATTGTGTCCATAACAGAGACATTTAAATTATTATGGTTCAAAATATGTTCTTGATGAGATAGATTCGAAGCTTTGCTGGTACTGCCTAGTTCACTGCCAGGAAAAAAGGTTAGATTTATTATGAATTCTTAAATTTTTATAGAAATATATCTGAATTTAGAAGCTACGGGTTCTGTGAGAATTTAGAGCTATGGGATCTGTTAGCTAATGCTACGTTATAAACTCTTATATTATATGTATATATCGGTTCTACTTTTATTATAAATACATATAAATTTTATTGAGACATATGATTAAATAAGATAATAGACTTTTTTATGTTGTGCCTTTTTTAATTATCGGTTGAGTTCCCTAATGAATACAAATTATATTTTTTGTCCTCGTGTTGATTGATTAGAATAAGAGTTTGATGAAAGGAGTTTTCACCCCTAGAAAGATAGATCAAAATAATATGCATGATATTGAACATGCAAACCTACAAAAACAAGTGGTAGATTAAGAGGAATTCACTGTTTTGTGTGGTAGATGTTTCAAATGAGTATACGTACCTGCAAAGGCGATATATGAAATGATAAGGATACACACGCTGGAAAATCCCTTCTATTGTGAAGAAACTCATAAGTGGTGTTCTAATATATCATCTGATGATACACATGATGTCATTCAACCTGAAAGCTAATTGTGGAATACTAGGCTTGTCAAAAGCCCACAATTTTCTTTGTTTTTGAGTGATATCATGTGTATCGTCCAATCATATATAGATGTCTCTCATGAGATCCTTCATATAAGAAGGGATGTTCCAATATATTTGCTGTTATTTTTTCTACCTCTCCTTTGTAGGTATGTAACTCCATTTGAATCATCTATGACACTGCACAGCAAATTCCTTTTTCATCTACCATCTTCCTTTTGAGATTAGTAGGTTCATAACCATGCATATAGTTTTGATATATCTTTCCAGGGGGAAACATTTTAATGATTTTGCTCCATTCAACCAACTCTTAATGTAACTGACTACCCCGAGGACATAAAATACAACTTGTATTCATTATGAAACATCAACGATAGTTACAAAATTAAACTCTTTATCCTAATCAATCATATATTTCAAAAAGTTTGATATGTGTAATGGTAAACAATGAATATTAATTGAGGAGTGCAATTTACATTATTATGCTATTATATATGTTTGTGATTTGAATAAGGCTTACATTGTGCATATTTTAACATTTTCCCTGTTATAATTGTTACTCTAACTTTATCATTCTTATAATTATCATCATTTTATCATTATTTTCATTAATTTTTAAAATTATATTTTTCATTCTCAACATTACTATTATTACTTATTGTTGTTTTCTTTAAAAAGATTATTGTTGCTTTGTTTCAAATTTCTTACATATGAAACTTTTTATATAATATACAAGGTATTAAATTAGAAGCTCAAATGAATTAATATAAAGGAAAAAATGACTAAATTCGGTCAAAAGAGTTCTAAACTATTTGGTCAATTGGCCCATCTTCTTTTTTCCAAAACGCAGCTCAAAATTTGTCGAAAGTTAGGCCCAAAATGTAGAAGCCCTTTTGAATTAGCTTATATTAGATTTCTCAAAACAAAACCTCCTAAAACCTACTTCTCATCAGCCGCTACACTCCATCTCTCTCTCTGTCTTCTTTGAAAATATATTTACCCCTATCTCAGTATTGGGAGGACTATGCATGATTATTTTTATACAAAAATGTATTGCTATAATCCTCTATCTTTCGTTTTGAACTGGACAATCAATAAAATATGACAATGATTTTTTTTGACATTTTGTTTCTCTAATCTGAAGAATTGATTTTCAGATATTCGAACAATTTTTATTCAAAATTCAAATAGATACTTTCGGTTCTCACTCAAGGAACTCTAACCCTAAGTTTGTCCTTTAAATACTTGATTTGGATTTCATTTTGGTCATGTGCTGATAAGCTCTAGTAGTATCATAAAAGTCTAAAATTTTGATTTCTTATCACATCATCATTAAACTACTACTTTAAGCTTTTATTTCTTTATAAGTCTTCATTTTGTGTTTGTTGGTTTGTGTCCATAACAGAGATATTTAAATTTATTATGGTTTGAAATCTGTTCTTGATGAGATAGATCCGAAGCTTTGCTGGTATTGCCTAGTTCTTTTTCATGAAAAAATGTTAGATTTATTATGAATTTTTAAATTTTTGTTGATATGTCTGAATTTAGGATCTACGGGATCTGTTTGAATTTAGAATCTGTGGGTTCTGTTAGCTAATTCTACGTTATAAGCTCTTATAATATATGCATATATCGGTTCTACTTTTTTTATAAACACATATAAATTTTATTGAGATATAGGATTAGATAGGAAAATAGACTTTTTTTATCTTATGCTTTTTTTAATTGTCGATAATGTTTCCTAATGAATACAAATTATATTTTTGTCCTCGGGTTGATATACGAATGGAGTTTTCACCCCTAGAAAGATAGATCAAAATAATATGCATGATATTGAACCTGCAAATCTACAAAAGCAAGTGGTAGATTAAGAGTAATTCACTGTGTTGTGTGGTATATGTTTCAAATGAATATACGTACCTGAAAAGGTGATATATGAAAAGATAAGCATACACATGCTGGAACATCCCTTCTATTGTGAAGAAACTCATGAGTGGTGTGCTAATATATGATCTGATGATACACACGATGTCAATCAACTTGAAAGCTAATTGTGGAATGAACCTCCATTTAAATCATCTATGACACTGCACAACAAATTCCTTTCATCTACCATCTTCCTTTTGAGATTAGTAGGTTCATAACCATGCATATAGTTTTGATGTATCTTTCTAGGGCGGGGAAATATTTTAATGATTTTGCTCTATCCAACCAACTCTTAATGTAACTGACCAACCCGAGGACATATAATACAAATTGTATTCATTATGAAACTTCAACGATAGTTACAAAATTAAACTTTTTATCCTATTAAATCATATATTTCAAAAAGTTTGATATGTGTAGTGGTAAAAAATGAAAATTAGTTGAGGAGTTCAATTTACATTATTATGCTATTATATATGTATGTGATCTGTATAAGGCTTACTGTAACGACCCGCTAGGTCGTTTTGAGAACTAGGACTAGTCTAACTCCTTTTGAAAATTTAAAGGGGTATTTTTAACTATTCGAAGACTAAGAGTATTTAGTTGATAAAAATTTTTAGTGAAGAATTAATATAGTTAATAGTTAGTGGATCATACTCATAACTTATTTAATATCTTTATACTTGACCTATATATTGATTTAAGTTAGTGGGATTAGTTTATTTGTTATACTTAATTAACATTAGAAGGGCAGAAAAGAAAATAAGGGTTAGAAACTACCTTGTGCGGCGACGACAGGAACCAAACTAAATTGCTACGGTGACTACATTGATTTCCAGGTAAACCAACTCAAATTTATTTATGTCTGTATATTTAATTGTAGGATGCACTTATACTTATTCAATAAAATAATTTTAATACAATATTAAGTGAATGGATAATGCAATTAAGTTTTATAATGTCCACTGTATGTGATTGGATGATACTGATACTAGGAGGTATAGGTGAAAATTTTATTGGATTGAACAAAGGAATAATCTATTGTGGACAGTTGTTGTTCGATGTGGTCCTTGGGGTATAGTGTAAATATTATTTTTCTTAGTTAATTACTAGGAATGATTAATTAGGAGGGGATGAAAAGTGATGGAAACGGGAGAACTTTGACCCATTGGTTCTGAGGTTGCTGCTACTGGTTTTGTAACCAGTGGCTCCAGTTTATATTATTTAATTGTTTCTTATATTATCAACTTAGTTATTAATATATTAAGATAGATAATTAATTATTAATATATAATTAGCATTGCATTTGGAAGATCTGGAGAGTTTGAGACTTAAAAATAGACTTCATTTTTAGGATGTATAAGACGAGACATATTGGTTGGCACCACAATTATGAGCTTGAATTATAGTAATTTGATGAGTTAGTGGTTTAGGTTAGAAGTGTAGTAATATAAGTGTTTATGAACTCGATAACTTACAAATACTGCATAATTTCTAGATTGAGAAAGCTCCGGAGTTTTGCAAAAAGGGAAGGAAAAATCTTGAGAATTGTGGCACGTGTTCGACACTCAAGGTATGTTAAGACTTTTTAGACTTGTTGAAGGACGTTTTCCTAATTAAAGATTAAAAATGAAAATAGACAAAGGGGTAAGGGCGAAAGATGGGGGTCTCGTATCAATGGTGTGACGGGCATTGGTACGAGTACCGGTGTTATAAAACTGAAAGTTACTACTATAGAATGTGGATTGTAATTTGAGAATTTGCCAAAGCATATGGGCATTGGATGGTATAGTATCGACTTGAAATTTTTGTGTGATTGTGTTTTATTATTTATTTGTTTTTTTTACACCCGTATAGTTGTGAAAATGGAGGTGGTTGTGTATTATGTCGATGTTGATTGAGTGAGATGCATCATCATCCCCTTATTTTGAATAATTTTGTATACATGCATTGACATGAGATTGAGTATAAGATGGGCACGTGGAGATCGTCCGTGCTGGGGATGGTAAGAATGTTAAGATTGTAATTTGGGCACGTGGAGACCGTCCGTGCGGAAATTGTTTGATATTTATGATGGTGCGTTGAGATCGTCCGCACAGACACGTGGAGATCGTCCGTGTCGGTATATGGACCTCGCGAGTCCCCCATGGGTCATGAACTCTCGATGTATTTCCGAGGAGTATCATGTATATACGGTTGAGTGTGTACTGGGTATTCTGAGACAATTCATTACATGGTGTTATATTGCATTGCATTTCATCACATCATTTATTTTGATGATTATGTGTTTTGTTTGGTGTTTGGAAAATACTTGATGTTTGATTACCTTTATTGATGAAACCTAAATAGTGAGTGTAATATATATATATATATATATACTTATATAATTTACGAATTTATTTTTGTTTAAACTCCCGTCACTACTTCTTCGCTGTCAGTCAATGAGACATACTGGGTACACGTGGTTTCGTACTCATACTACGCTTGTTGCACTCTTTGTGGTGCAGATTCGATTCCGAGTAGGAGCACATCTCGTGGAGCAAATTGAGTCCGAGCTTGGAGTTCTTGGAGTTGTGGTGAGCTGCTTGGCTGTTCCGTGGCCCACACCTCCCTCTATCTTTTATTCATTCTGTTATTAGTATTCGGACAGGATATTCCTTATGTTAGATTTGTCATTTAGTTTCAGACTTGCATCGAATTTTAGAAGCTCTTGTACTTAAGACACCAATTCTTGGGGTGATATGTTTTAGCTTCCGCATTTCGTATTTATAAGGAACTCAATGTTGGAGATTCTTTCTAAGTGTTAGTCTCTTTACTCATTTGTTGGTTTAGTTGGATTAATATGTTGGGTTGGCTTACCTATTTGTTGGGAACATAGGTGCCATCACGACTTGCAAAAATTTGGGTCGTGACAAATTTGGTATCAGAGCCAGTTTCGTCGGTCTCACCAGTACAAGAGCAATGTCTAGTAGAGTCTTGAGGATCGGTATGAAGACGTCCATACCTATCTTCGAGAGGCTATAGGACATATAGGAAATATTATGTTCTTTCATTCACTATCGTGCACACTTGACCTTGTAGAAATTCTAATCTTCATATCTCATTCTCTCTCAGATTGCGAGGAATCGTACATCGGCTAGTGGTGGCAAGGATCCTATTCCTGCTTCTGGGAACACTATCCGAGGTAGAGGTAGGGGACGAGCTCGAGGTCGGGGTAGGGGCCGCATTGCAGCACCTGTGGATGGTCAAGTACCAATAGCTACCCAGGGTCGTGATAGGACCGTACCTCCTAATGCAGAGGTTATTCATGGGGATGTGCAAGATCATGTCGAGGGGGATGGGCCAGCTCTGGCTCCACTCAGTACTATTGTCCCCCAAGTGCTTCAAGATACCTTGGCTCGTATGTTAGGAATCCTAGAGGGGATGGCCCAGGCAGGAGCCTTGCCTATCACTTCTGATGGCTCACAGACCCGTGTTGGAGGTCAAACTCCAGATCCGATAGTTGCTCCAGATTCTCAGACTCCCAGGACTCAGCCAGCTGCCGCTGTAGCTCCTCGTTTGGATAGTATGGAGTTTCCAGATATGACATCACATTTGGTGAACAGACCTTCTATGACTATTGATGAGCAAAAGATGTTTGGGAGGTTCAGACTAATGAATCCTCCTACTTATACTGGTGACTTAGCTGAGGATGCATATGAGTTTATAGTTAGTTGTCATGAGAGGTTGCATAATCTTGGATTAGTGGAGTCTCATGGAGTTGACTACACAGTGTTTCAGATGACTGGATCTGCTAAGCAGTGGTGGAGAGATTATATTAGTAGTAGGCCAGCTGGATCCCATCCACTATCCTGAACTCAATTTACTCAGGTATTTCTATCCAAATTTGTTCCACGCAGCGAGAGGGAGCGCAAGAGGGCCGAGTTTGAGGGTTTGCAGCAAAATGGTATGTCAGTTGCAGAGTATGAGGGTAAATTTCATGCCTTGGCTAGGCATGCTTCGATGATACTTCCCACAGAGGCCGAGAGAGTGAGAAGGTTTGTTAAGGGGCTGATTATTCCAATTCGTCTAGGAGTTTCTCAGGTTGCTGCTTCTGGTGTTCCATTCCAGAAAGTGGTAGATGCTGCTAAGGAGTTGGAGATGATTCGGCGTGAGGGATTTGAGCAGCGAGAGGGCAAGAGGACTCGTTATTCAGGTGATTATGGTGGTGCTCCGCCCAGGAGTCGGGGTTACTTGGGCAGAGGTTATCACCCTCAGTCCAGCAGACCCATTCGTGCTGCTATACCAACGTTTGAGGCTGGTTATGCTGGGCATAAATCTTCGAGCTTGGTGCATACTTCGCAGGGTTCATCCTCTAGACCTGTAGTTCGTGGAGGGCATTCTGGTCATTCAGGTTCCTCTCATCAGCCTGCGTCTCGTAGGGGCTGTTTTGAGTGTGGTGATATGGGACATTTTGTGAGAGACTGCCCTAGGACCAGACGTGGTAGCTTACCTCAGGGTTCTCAGGCTTCGACTTCCAGGGCTGCACAACCTCCAGCTAGGGGTGGTGCACAGAATGGTAGAGGTGGTTCTCATTCAGGTAGAGGTGGTTCTCCTTGTGGTCGAGGTG
>NC_028643.1:6142796-6146144 GCF_001406875.1 Solanum pennellii | reverse complement strand
TTGATGGGGTATGACACTCATGCAGATTTAAAGGTCTTAGATATGATAGATTTTGATGTGATTCTCGGTATGGATTGGTTATCTTCTTACCGCGCAATTTTAAA
The DNA here is from genome assembly GCF_001406875.1 of Solanum pennellii. Classification (NCBI taxonomy): domain Eukaryota; kingdom Viridiplantae; phylum Streptophyta; class Magnoliopsida; order Solanales; family Solanaceae; genus Solanum; species Solanum pennellii. The sequence goes on along the minus strand of NC_028643.1, from coordinate 6,146,040 downwards.
TTGTCATGCCAAGACCATTACTTTAGCTATGCCTGGAATTCCTATAGTAGAATGGTGAGGTTCACTTAGTCACCCTTCTAAGGGTGTGATATCATTCCTTAAGGCTCGTCAGTTGGTACAGAGAGGATGTTTGGCTTACTTGGCCCACATTCGAGATACTAGTATTGAGACTCCTATGCTTGAGTCTATTCCAGTAGTGAGTGAATTTTCAGAAGTATTTCCGACCGATTTGCCAGGTCTTCCACCAGATCGTGATATTAATTTTTGTACTGATGTGGAGCCAGGCACTCGGCCTATTTCCATTCCTCCTTATCGTATGGCACCAGCTGAATTGAAAGAGTTGAAGGAGCAGTTGCTGGATTTGTTGAGCAAAGGTTTTATTAGACCGAGTGTATCTCCTTGGGGTGCTCCAGTGTTATTTGTGAAGAAAAATGATGGATCTATGCGTATATGTATTGACTATCGGCAGTTGAACAAGGTAACCATCAGAAATAAGTATCCGATACCTCGTATTGATGATTTATTTGATCAGTTACAGGGTGCTTCAGTTTTCTCCAAAATTGACTTGAGATCTGGCTATCATCAGCTGAAGGTTAGGGCAGAGGATATCCCTAAGACGGCTTTTCGAACACGTTATGGTCATTACGAGTTTTTGGTGATGTCTTTCGGATTGACTAATGCCCCGGCAGCTTTTATGGACTTGATGAATGGAGTGTTCAGACCGTATTTAGATTCCTTTGTTATTGTCTTCATAGATGATATATTGATATACTCACGCACTAAGGAGGAACACGAGCATCATTTGAGGATTGTTCTTGGGATTCTAAAAGAGAAGAAGCTTTATGCAAAGTTTTCAAAGTGTGAGTTTTGGCTTAGTTCGGTAGCATTCTTGGGACATGTAGTGTCCAAGGAGGGTATCATGGTAGATCCTAAGAAGATTGAGGCGATTAGAGATTGGGTCAGACCTGCTTCAGTTACTGAGATTCGGAGTTTCTTGGGCCTTGCAGGTTATTATCAACGGTTTGTTGAGGGTTTCTCATCCATTGCATCTCCATTAACTAGATTGACACAGAAGGAGGTGACTTTTTAGTGGTCTGATGAATGTGAGGTTAGTTTCCAAAAGCTCAAGACTTTATTGACTACTGCTCCGATTTTGACCCTACCCGTGGAGGGAGAGGGTTTTGTTGTATATTGTGATGCATCTCGGATTGGTTTGGGTTGTGTATTGATGCAGAAGGGAAAGGTGATAGCTTATGCTTCGAGGCAATTGAAGGTTCAAGAGAAGAACTACCCTATTCATGATTTAGAGTTGGCGGCTGTTGTGTTTGCATTGAAGATTTGGAGGCATTATCTTTATGGTGTGCATTGTGAGGTGTTCACGGATCATCGTAGTCTCCAGTATATATTCAATCAGAGAGATCTCAATTTTAGGCAGCGGAGATGGTTGGAGTTGCTCAATGACTACGACATGACTATTCTTTATCATCTAGGCAAGGCAAATGTTGTAGCAGATGCCTTGAGTCGAAAGGCGGTAAGTATGGGTAGTCTAGCCATGTTACAGGCTGACGAGCGTCCTTTAGCTAGGGATGTTCAATTCTTGGCCAATAGCTTTGTGAGACTTGATATGTCAGAACCTGGTAAGGTGTTGGCTTATATGGAGGCTAGGTCATCCTTGTTGGAGCAGATTCGGGCTCAACAGTTTGATGATGGTGATTTATGTAAGATTAGGGACAAGGTGTTAAAAGGAGAAGCCAAGGCTGCAATTCTTGATAGTGAAGGAGTTTTGAGGATTAAAGGTCGTATCTGTGTTCCTCGTACAGGTGATTTGACTAGATTAATCATGGAGGAGGCCCATAGTTCGAGGTACTCTATTCATCCGGGGGCTACTAAGATGTATCGTGACTTGAAACAACATTATTGGTGGAGTCGTATGAAGAGGGACATAGTAGATTTTGCATCTCGTTGTTTGAATTGTCAGCAAGTGAAGTATGAACACCAAAAGCCTGGAGGTGTGACACAAAGGATGCCTATACCTGAGTGGAAGTGGGAGCGTATTGCTATAGACTTTGTGGTAGGATTGCCACGCACCTTGGGTAAGTTCGATGCTATATGGGTCATTGTGGATCGACTGACTAAGTCTGCACACTTTGTACCAGTTCAGACTACCTATAACTCAGAAAGGTTAGCTAAAATTTATATTCGGGAGGTAGTTCGGTTGCATGGGGTTCCTATATCTATTATTTCAGATCGTGGCACCCAATTTACATCTCATTTCTGGCGGTCTATGCATAAAGAATTGGGCACTCGGGTGGATCTTAGTACAGCCTTTCACCCTCAGACTGATGGTCAGTCTGAGCGGACTATTCAGGTTCTTGAGGACATGTTGCGGGCGTGTGTGATTGACTTTGGTGGTCAGTGGGATCAGTTCTTGCCTTTAGTAGAGTTTGCTTACAATAATAGTTACCACTCGAGCATTGAGATGGCACCATTCGAGGCTCTGTATGGTAGGAGATGTCGATCTCCAATTGGTTGGTTTGATGCATTTGAGGTTAGACCATGGGGTACAGATTTGTTGAGGGAGTCCTTAGACAAGGTCAAATTGATCCAAGATAGACTTCTCATGGCTCAGAGTAGGCAAAAGAGTTATGCAGATCGAAAGATTCGTGATTTAGAGTTTATGGTTGGAGAGAGGGTTTTATTGAAGGTTTCACCCATGAAGGGTGTGATGAGGTTTGGAAAGAAGGGCAAGTTGAGCCCAAGGTATATTGGTCCTTTCGAGATTGTTGAGCGTATTGGTGAGGTGGCGTATCAGCTGTCTTTGCCACCTGGTTTGTCAAGTGTCCATCCTGTATTTCATATTTCAATGCTTAAGAAGTATCATCAGGGTGGTGATCATGTGATTCAATGGGATTCAGTGTTACTTGATCAGAATTTGACTTTTGAGGAAGAGCCGATCACCATTTTGGATAGGCAAATTCGGAAGCTAAGGTCCAAGGAGATTGCTTCAGTAAAGGTTCAGTGGAAGCATCGTCCAGTGGAGGAGGCTACATGGGAGACAGAGTCAGACATGAGGAGTAAATATCCTCATCTTTTTGAGCGTTCAGGTTAGCTCTTTTCTTTTCCCGTTCGAGGACGAACGTTTGTTTAAGTGGTAGGTGATGTAACGACCCGCTAGGTTGTTTTGAGAACTAGGACTAGTTTGACTCCTTTTGAAAATTTAAAGGGGTATTTTTAAACAATTAGA
>NC_028643.1:6128548-6139934 GCF_001406875.1 Solanum pennellii | reverse complement strand
TTTAGAAGCTCTTGTACTTAAGACACCAATTCTTGGGGTGATATGTTTTAGCTTCCGCATTTCGTACTTATAAGGAACTCAATGTTGGAGATTTTTGCTAAGTGTTAGTCTTTTTACTCATTTGTTGGTTTAGTTGGGTTAATATGTTGGGTTGACTTACCTATTGGTTGGGAACATAGGTGCCATCACGACTTGCAAAAATTTGGGTCGTGACACTTACATTGCGCATAATCTAACATTTTCCCTGTTATAATTGTTGCTCTAACTTTATAATTCTTATAATTATCATCATTTTATCATTATTTTCATTAATTCTAAAATTATACTTTTCATTCTCAACATTACTATTATTACTTATTGTTGTTTTCCTTAAAAAGATTGTTGTTGTATTATTTTCAATTTCTTACATTTGAATTTTTTTTAAAAATATATTAAATTAGAAGCTCAAACGAATTAATATAAAGGAAAAAAATGACAAAATTTGGCCAAAACAGTTCTAAACTATTCAGTCAATTGGCATATCTTCTTTTTTCCAAAACGCAGCTCAAAATTTGTCCAAAGTTAGGCCCAAAACACAGAAGCCCTTTAGAATTAGGTTATATTAGATTTATCAAAACAAAACCTTCTAAAACCTACTTCTCATCAGCCCTTACACTCCATCTCTCTCTCTGTCTTCTTTGAAAATATATCCACCCCTATCTCAATATTGGCAGGGCTATGCATGATTATTTTTATGCAAAAATGTGTTGCTATGATCCTCTATCTTTCGTTTTGAAGTGGCCAATCAAGACAAGATGACAATGAATTTTTTTTGACATTTTATTTCTCTAATCTGAAGAATCGATTTTTAGATATTCGAACAACTTTTATTCAAAATTCAAATAGATACTTTCGATTCCCGCTCAAGGAACTCTAACCCTAAGTTTGTCCTTTAAATACTTGAGTTTGGATTTCATTTTGGACATGTTCTGATAAGCACAAGTAGTATTATGAAAGTCTTAAATATTGATATCTTATTGTGAAGTACACTTTCATCATTAAACTACTACTTTAAGCTTTTATTTCTTTATAAGTCTTCATTTTGTTTTTGTTGGTTTGTGTCCATAACAAATACATTTAAATTTATTATGGTTCGAAATCTATTCTTGAGGAGATAGATCCGAAGCTTTGCTAGTTCTGCCTAGTTCACTGCCAAGAAAAACGGTTAGATTTATTATGAACTCTTAAATTTTGGTAGAAATTTATCTGAATTTTTAGGAGCTACGGGATCTGTTAGAACTTAGGAGCAATGGGGTCTGTTAGCTAACGCTACATTATAAACTCTTATAATATATGTATATACCGGTTCTATTTTTATTATAAACACATAAATTTTACTGAGATATATGATTAGATAGGATAATAGACCTTTTTATGTTGTGCCTTTTTTAATTGTCGGTTGAGTTATCTAATGAGTACAAATTATATTTTTTGTCCTCGGGTTGATTGATTAGAATAAGAGTTTGAAGAATGGAGTTTCCACTCCTAGAAAGATAGATCAAAATAATATGCATGATATTGAACCTGCAAACCTACAAAAACAGGTGGTAGATTAAGAGGAATTCATTGTGTTTAGTGGTAGATGTTTCAAATGAGGATACATAATATATCATATATTATTATAAGTGGGAAGAGTTTAACCATAAAGTTGATTTACCGTTTTGACGCTACAGTTTTAATAAGTATTAATTTATAAATTAAATTTGCTCATAGTTTGAGACCTAATTTAATTCTCCAAAAAACGCCTCATTGATCACTGTAACAGTTACTGCTCAAGCGACAAAACTTTTCTGAGGCTCAAGTTCATCTGATCGTAAACTTTTCAAATACTCATCTATATAAATCTCTCCAACAACAGGTTATTGTCATTAGTCTGTTACTCTTTTCTGTGCATCAATCAGGTAATTATTTTTCCTCTTTATTTATGAAGTGCTGCTCTGTTTCTCCTATTTACTATCGTCTCATTGTCTTTATCAGGAGTCGCTAAATACTCTAAACTTGGAGTCTTTATTGTAGAAAAATCGTCTGAATGCACTTTTTATTGAATATATTTCATATATTAGTTTAAATAGGATATGTAATTGTTGATTATGTGTAAGACAGTTTTATTGTTTATAGCAAACATGGATTATAGAGAGATAAGTTTAAAGAGTACGATTAAATTGTGTAACTTTGCTTTATATATTCCATTTTCTACGATTGAAGGGCAATTTCACATCCTATTACTCTGCTTGAACCAGTAACGAGTGTCATTTGACCACCATCCGAAAATCATCTGACGTCTATTAGTGTAATGCTCACAAACAACATCCTCAAGTAAATTTTTTTAACTAGATGAAACATATTCCATCTCAATAGTTATGTTTTTGAAATTGTGATTATATTTTTCATTTTCTATGGTATTGACCATGTGACAGAAGAAATACTCAATGAGTATATTTTTAATCTAATTGGTCGATTGTTGGAGCATGGAATTGTGCACATTTAGAATTTCATCTTAAAGTATCTTCTGTTGCTCAGAAACGTCACTGACATTTCAATTTGTTGGTGAGAAAAGGGAATTGAAAATAGATGGTCTATTATCCATCAAAGATTGAATATAAGTTTTGTGTTGAAATAGTTGAGATTGGAAGTGGTCTAATAAAATACCTCACTGCAATTTTGATCTATGATTAGTTGGATAGTTACCCCAGATTCCACTTGTGGGACTACACTGAATATGTTATTGTTCATTAGTTAGATATCTAGAAGTTTTTTTTTTGTTTAATCATTTTTGGTTTAGTGGGCGTTTGAAGTTTGTTTTATATGGGTTATGGATCAGTAACATAAGCAAAGAATGTGAAAAATCATTCTTTTTTTTTGTCGGTTGTATAAATATTGCTCATTTTTTGTATTTATTTATGCTTTTGTTTAGTTTTTTGGTCTATGAAATGGAGATTTGAGAATTTGAGTTCTGCGGGCATCCTTTTGAAGTGATTAGACTTTGCTACTTCCTTTTTTTGGTATAAGATTCACTTAAGTTGACAAGTATTAAGTCAAAGATGCAGTGAATAACGCTTTCATTAGGATAAATTCATATCACACCTCTTGCGTTATGCACAGCCTATTTGAAGAGAAATATATAAAATACCTTGTATGAAAACACATTAACTTTTTTTCCTGAACGGATAAGCTTCCAATGCTTCTGCAAAGTTGGATATAGCTACATGATATAAACAATTTAAGATTCTGTAGGCTTTAGAAATTTCTAAGGAAAACTAAAATAAATTACAAAATTGATATCTAGGCCTTGCTTCGTAAATCAAGGACAAGTGGCTTTTTTCACATAAATTTTGTTGTTTATGAAATTCAAAAGATTCGGCTGTTGTTCATGCTTTTAACAAATCAAATCGAACCATATATAGATCGAATTTCTCTAAAACTATTACGAAATATCATTTTCCTTCGATGAAAAATTCTCCATATGTATGCATTTGTAAAAAAGTGAAGGGTATTATTCCTTAAAAAGAAGGCGAAAATTTTGGCCTTAAATATTTTGTAACTATAATGTCGAATTTAAATTATGTGTTCTAACATATTAAAAAAGACCTTTTAACGAGTTTAATACTTGGTATGTTATAAGAATTGTATAATTGAAGTTGTTATAGTTTAGTTTTCAAATTCACTAGATAACAATTATTTTGTATGACGTGTTTGATCATAATATTAGTTGAAATTGTATTTTACACATCATACACATATATCTTAGAAGTATTTATACTAATTAGCATGATATACAAGTGCAACGCACGTGTTCGAAACCTAGTGAAAAGATAAGGGTACACATGCTGGAACATCCATTCTATTGTGAAGAAACTAAACGGGTGGCGTGCTAATATAGCAATGTAACACCCCGTAGCCAAAACAGACCAAAAATTAGTTTTTCAGAAAAATCTGCAGGTGCTACCAACGGTGGCATCGACGGACCGTAGCCTGAACCACGGTCCGTCCTGCAAAACCGTCGATGGGATCAGAAACTCCCAAAAATTTCAGCCTAGAAAAATTGGTAAAGTCTTGGACGATGGACGGACTTACGGTCCGTAGGTCAAACGACGGTCCGTAGTCCGTGACCATCGATCAAGACTCCCTTCAACCACTCTATGAAAAGAGCTATGGATGACCATCATGGTTCGTAGGTGGACCTACGGTCCGTAGGTGGAAAATTTGCAGCCAATTAAACGGATATGCAGTTGGGTAAAATTAAAATGATCATAACTCTTAGAACAAAATGAATTAGGTCTCCCATGACCTACCAACAAATAGATAATTGAATTATGTTTCCATATCCACCGACCTTGCTAAAATCAGACTTTCGAGTAAAAAGTTATTCCCATTTTAGTAAAGGCCTGTCGAACAGGCCCTCACGACGGACCCAACGACAGGGCGTCGGGGGCACGACGAACCGTCAGTCCTGGCCGTCGTGAGGCCCGACAACAACCTTCCCAAGGGTCTTTTTGACCTTTTCCACTCCGTTTAAACCCTAAGTTACGTTGTTTTGACCCTAAATCATCAGATTTTAGTATGTTTAAGCCTAGAAACATAATTAAAAATATCCAAGTCAAATCATTAAATCAAAACTTAGAAAATTAGAAGCAAGAAAGGAGAAAAAAGCTTAAGAACCCTAGTTCAAGAACGCCACACGCTCCAGCAGTTCCAGCCCTGAAACTTAAGTATTTTTCCGTTGATTTCATCACCAGGTATGTGGGATTTCACTAGTGGGTTCCTTTCACCCATTGGGTCATTAGTTTCAGTCAGTTCTTGATTCTCTTATCATGATTAAAACTAGGGTTTCTAGAACTTTGATATAACTTCATGAATTTATTAAATATATGTTCCAAATCAGATTATCATGTTACAACTCAGATTATCGCATGAATTTCAGAACCCTAGATTTGTATTTCTTTAGTTCACATGCTAGGTCATATATTTCAGACACTTCATATATACATGCCTTAGTTATAAAAGCATAATTACTAGATTAATTGTTGCATTCTTTGTGTGCATGTTCGGTTTCGAGCTATCCAGTATTTAAAGAAATTCAGATATAATCATTAAATTTACAGAATTCATTAGGAGTAGCATAATAACGAGTTGGACTAGGGTTTAGCGTACCCAATGTTCCGAGAACTACTAGCCGAGTAGGTTATAAGTCCCCTCTGTGGGCAATCAGTTTAGTGATCACACCAGCATGCCTTTATACCTTTGGCAGGGTATATTTGGTCCTCTCGATGGGGCGTATACATCGGACTCACCATTTAGCTGATGTGGTTTTATTATCGGTTATTAGTAGCTCCCACAGTTCAGTTAGACTCTGCATTGACCATTTATCAGTATATTCAGTCTTCAGTTTCAGCATGTTATAAATTGGTCATTGCATCCAGTTAGCTCAGAAATCAGCACATCACGTTCAGATTATTATACTTGTTTTTGTGCTTGTTCAGTTATGTTTTATTTAGCTTTTCTCTATCCTACATGCTCAGTACCTTTCAAGTACTGACGCATACGTGCACTACATCTTCTCGTGATGTAGGTTCAGGTTCTCAGCATCCAGATCACACATAGATCGATTTCCCGATCTCCAGTTCAGCAGATTTAGTGGTGAGTCCTCATTCTCCGAGGACAACAGTCATGAGTTTCATTTCAGTCTTTAGTCATTTAGTTTCAGTTTTTGCTAGATTTAGTTGGGGCTTGTCCCAATATTTCTAGTCTAGTTTAAAGGCTATTATAAGACATAGTTAGATTCACCTTAGTATTGAGCTAATATTTCTTTTGTATTAAACGCATTGTTTTCCAATATCTCAGTTATAGAATATGGGTATTCCTCATATTTTCATTTTAAGTATGATTTAGCTTCCGCAACAGTTTATTATCTTTAGTATGCTCATGATCATGCCAGTAGGGTTAGCTTTGGATCAATTGTGGTCCTAGGTTCCATGTCCGCGTCTTGGGGGTAGCTCGGGGCATGACATATGTGATGATACACATGATGTCATTCAACCTGAAAGCTAATTGTGGAATACTAGGCTTATGAAAAGCCCACGATTTTCTTTCTTTTTGAGTGATATCATGTGTATCGTCCAATCATATATAAATGTCTCTCATTAGATCCTTCATATAAGAAGGGATGTTCCAATATATTTGCTGTTATTTTTTGATACCTCTCCTTTGTAAGTATGTACCTCCATTTGAATTATCTATGACACTGCACAACAAATTCCTTTTCATCTACCGTCTTCCTTTTGAGATTAGTAGGTTCATAACCATGCATATAGTTTTGATATATCTTTCCAGGGGGGAAACATTTTAATAATTTTGCTCCATTCAACCAACTCTTAATATAACTGACCAACCCGAGGACATAAAATACAACTTGTATTTATTATGGAACATCAACGATAGTTACAAAATTAAACTCTTTATCCAAATCAATCATATATTTCAAAAAGTTTGATATGTGTAATGGTAAAAAATGAAAATTAATTGAGGAGTGCAATTTACATTATTATGCTATTACATATGTTTGTGATTTGAATAAGGCTTACATTGCGCATATTCTAACATTTTCCCTGTTACTATAATTACTTATTGTTGTTTTCTTTAAAAAGATTGTTGTTGCATTATTTCCAATTTCTTACATATGAAACTTTTTATATAATATACAAGGTATTAAATTAGAAGCTCAAACGAATTTCTATAAAGGAAAAAAATGACATTATTCGGCCAAAAGAGTTCTAAGCTATTCTGTCAATTGACCCATCTTCTTTTTCCAAAACGCAGCTCAAAATTTGTCCAAAATTAGACTAAAAACATAGAATCCCTTTAGAAATAGGTTATATTAGATTTTTCAAAATAAAACCTCCTAAAACTTACTTCTCATCAGCCGCTACACTCCATCTCTCTCCCTGTCTTCTTTGTGAATATGTCCACCCCTTTCTCAGTATTGGCAGGAGTGTGCATGATTATTTTAATGCAAAAATGTGTTGCTATGATCCTCTATCTTTCGTTTTGAACTGTCCAATCAAGAAAAGATGACAATGATTTTTTTTTGAGATTTTGTATCTCTAATCTGAAGAATCAATTTTTAGATATTCGAACAACTTTTATTCAAAACGTAAATAGAAACTTTCAATTCCCGCTCAAGGAACTCTAACCCAAAGTTTGTCCTTTAAATACTTGAGTTTGGATTTAATTTTGACATGTTCTAATATGGACAAGTAGTATCATGAAAGTCTTAAATTTTGATATCTTATCATACACGACGTACACTTTAATCATTAAACTACTACTTTAAGCTTTTATTTCTTTATAAGTCTTCATTTTGTTTTTGTTGGTTTGTGTACATAATAGAGAAATTTAAATTTATTATGGTTCGAAATCTGTTTTTGAGGAGATAGATCCGAAGCTTGCTGGTATTGCCTAGTTCGTTTTCAAGAAAAAATGTTAGATTTATTATGAAGTTTTAAATTTTTGTTGATATCTGTCCGAATTTAGGAGCTATGGGATCTGTTAGAATTTAGGATCTATGGGATCTGTTAGCTAATGCTACGTTATAAGCTCTTATAATATATGCATATATCGGTTCTACTTTTATTATTAACACATATAAGTTTTATTGAGATATATTATAAGATAGGATAATGGACCTTTCTAGGCCTTTTTTAATTGTCGGTGGAGTTCCCTAATGAATACAAATTATATTTTTTGTCCTCGGATTGATTGATTAGAACAAGAGTTTTATGAATGGAGTTTTCAACCCTAGAAAGATAGATCAAAATAATATGCATGATATTAAACTTGAAAACCTACAAACCCAAGTGGTCGTTAAGAGGAATTCACTGCGTTGTGTGGTAGATATTTCAAATGAGGATACGTATCAGCAAAGGTGATAAATGAAAAGATAAGGGTACACATGATGGAACATCCCTTATGTTGCGAAGAAACTATTGAGTGGCGCGCTAATATATCATGTGATGATACACATGATTTCATTAAACCTGAAAGCTAATTGTGGAATACTAGGCTTATTAAAATCCCATAATTTTCTTTCTTTTTGAGTGACATCAAGTGTATCGTCCAATCATATATAGATGTCGCTCATGAGAGACTTCATACAAGAAGGGATGTTCCAATATTTGTGCTTTTATTTTTTCATACCTCGCCTTTGTAGGTATGTACCTCCATTTGAATCATCTATCACACTGTACAACAAATTCCTTTTCATCTACCATCTTCCTTTTGAGTTTAGTAGGTTTATAACCATGCATATTTTTTTGATGTATATTTCTATTGGGGGAAATATTTTAATGATTTTTCTACATTACACCAACTCTAAATGTGATTGACCAACCCGAGGACATAAAATACAACTTGTATTCACTATGAAACTTGAACGATAGTTATAAAATTAAACTCTTTATCCTATTCAATCATATATTTCTAAAAGTTTGATATGTGTAGTGGTAAAAAATGAAATTAAATTGAGGAGTGCAATTTACATTTTTCTAATCTTATATATGTTTGTGATCTGAATAAGGCTTACATTGTGCATATTCTAACCTTTTCCCTGTTATAATTGTTACTCTAACTTTATAATTCTTATAATTATTAAATATATGTTCCAAATCAGATAATCATGTTATTACTCAGATTATCGCATGAATTTCAGAATCCTAGATTTGTATTTCTTTAATTCTTGTATTACACATGTTAGGTCATATATTTAAGACACTTCAGATATACATGCCTCAATTATAAATGCACAATTACCAGATTAATTGTTGCATTCTCAGTTTGCATGTTCAGTTTTGAGCTATCTAGTATTTACAGAAATTCAGATATAATCATTTAATTTACAGAATTCATTGGGAGTAGCATAATACCGAGTTGGACTAGGGTTTAGCGTACCCAATAGTCCCAGAACTACTAGACGAGTAGGTTGTAAGTCCCCTCTTTGGGCAATCAGTTTAGTGATCAAGCCAACATGCCTTTATACCTTTGGCAGGGTATATTGGGTCCTCTCGATGGGGCGTATACATCAGACTCCACATATAGCTCATGTGGTTTTATTATCGGTTATTAGTAGCTCTCACAGTTCAGTCAGACATTCTGCAATGACCATTTATCAGTATATTGAATATTCAGTTTCAGCATGTTATAAGTTGGTCATTGCATCAAGTTAGCTCAGAAATCAGCACATGACGTTCAGATTATTATACTTGTTTTTGTGCTTGTTTAGTTATGTTTTATTTCAGCTTTAATCTATCCTACATGCTCAGTACCTTTCAAGTACTGACGCATACGTGCGCTACATCTTCTCGTGATGTAGGTTCAGGTTCTCAGCATCCAGATCACACATAGATCGATTTCCCGATCTCTAGTTCAGCAGATTCAGTGGTGAGTCTTCATTCTCCGAGGACAACAGTCATGAGTTTCATCTCAGTCTTTAGTCATTTAGTTTCAATTTTTGGTAGATTTAGTTGGGGCTTGTCCCAGTATTTCTAGTCCAGTTAAAAGGCTAATTTCAGAAATAGTTAGATTCACCTTAGTATTGACTTAATATTCTTTTGTATTAAACGCATTGTTTTCAAATATCTCAATTATAGAATATGGATATTCCCCATCTTTTCATTTTACGTATGATTTAGCTTCCGCAACAGTTTATTATCTTTAATATGCTCATGATCATGCCCATAGGGTTAGCTTGGGATCACTTGTGGTCCTAGGTTCTGTGTCCGCGTCTCGGGGGTAGCTCGGGGCATGACACATGTGATGATACACATGATGTCATTCAACTTGAAAGCTAATTGTGGAATACTAGGCTTATTAAAATCTCATAATTTTCTTTCTTTTTATGAGACATCATGTGTATCGTCCAATCATATATAGATGTCACTCATGAGAGCCTTCATACAAGAAGGGATATTCGAATATATGTGCTGTTATTTTTTCATACCTCTTCTTTGTAGGTATGTACTTCCATTTGAATCATCTATCACACTGCACAACGAATTCATTTTCATCTACCATTTTCCTTTTGAGTTTAGTAGGTTTATAACCATGCATATTGTTTTGATGTATCTTTCTAGGGGGAATTTAATGATTTTGCTACATCCAACCAAGTCTTAATTTAATTGACCAACCCGAGGACATAAAATAGAACTTGTATTCACTATGAAAGTTCAACGATAGTTACAAAATTAAACTCTTTATCCTATTCGATCATATATTTCAAAAAGTTTGATATGTGTAATGGTAAAAAATGAAAATTAATTGAGGAGTGCAATTTACATTATTATGCTATTATATATGTTTGTGATTTGAATATGGCTTACATTACGCATATTCTAACATTTTCCCTGTTATAATTTTTACTCTAACATTATAATTCTTATAATTATCATCATTTTATCATTATTTTTATTAATTTTTAAAATTATATTTTTCATTCTCAACATTACTATTATTACTTATTGTTGTTTTCTTTAAAAAGATTATTGTTGCTTTATTTTAAATTTCTTACATATGAACTTTTTATATAATATACGAGGTATTAAATTTGAAGCTCAAACGAATTAATATAAAGGAAAAAAATGACAAATTCGGTCAAAAGAGTTCTAGACTATTCGGTCAATTCGCCCATCTTCTTTTTTCCATAACGCAGCTCAAAATTTGTCCAAAGATAGGCCCAAAACATAGAAGCCCCTTAGAATTAGGTTATACTAGATTTCTCAAAACAAAACCTCCTAAAACCTACTTCCCATAAGTCGCTACACTCCATCTCTTTTCCTGTCTTCTTTGAAAATATGTCCACCCCTATCTCAATATTGGTAGAACTATGCATGATCATTTTTATGCAAAAATATGTTGCTATGATTCTCTATCTTTTGTTTTTGAACTGGCCAATCAAGAAAAGATGAAAATGATTTTTTTTAGATGTTGTTTCTCTTATCTGAAGAATCGATTTTCAGATATTCGAACAATTTTTATTCAAAATTCAAATAGATACTTTCGATTCCCACTCAAGGAACTCTAACCCTAAGTTTGTCCTTTAAATACTTGAGTTTGGATTTCATTTTGGACATGTTCTGATATGCTCAAGTAATATCATGAAAGTCTTAAATTTTGATATTTTATAAGATCATCATTAAAATACTACTTTAAGATTTTATTTATTTATAAGTCTTGATTTTGTGTTTGTTGGTTTGTGTCCATAACAGAGACATTTAAATTTATTATGGTATGAAACTTGTTCTTGAGGAGATAGATCCGAGGCTTGCTGGTATTGCCTAGTTCGTTTTCAAGAAAAAAT